>NC_141876.1:296895080-297046080 GCF_056163025.1 Triticum urartu
GGCCCGACCATGTTACGTATATCTCAAATTGAAGATGCCTGGCCCCAAAGGTGTGATCACCATTACGGGCAATCGGAAGAAAGCGGAAGAATGTTTTCAGAAAGGTTCGAGGATCGCCGACGCGCAGATGGCAGTGGTGGAGTTGCAGGAATACCAGAAGACTGCAGACCCGAGTGATCTGTTGCGAGCCAAGAAGCCCGCTACAGAGTCAGCTTTCCAATCGACTGGCGATACAAAGACAGCTCACATCCACCCGACCGACCCTAGCGCCAATCCGACTCATATCTCGACAACACTCGAATCCAAATAGGAAGAAGCGCTCATCCAGTTCCTCCGTGAGAACTGGGACATTTTCGCATGGAAGCCTTCTGACATGCCAGGTGTTCCCAGGGAGCTGGCTGAGCATCGCCTGAGAGTCGACTCAAAAGTAAAACCTGTCAAGGAACATCTCCGACGGTCCGTCGTCCAAAAGAGAAAGGCTATTGGAGAGGAGGTGGCTTGGCTCTTAGCAGCGGAGTTCATCCGACAAATCTACCACTCCGAGTGGATCGCCAACGTTGTCATGGTCCCCAAGAAGGACAAGTCACTTCGCATGTGCATTGATTTTAAACATATCAATCGGGCCTGCCCGAATGATCATTTTCCTCTCCCCCGCATCGACCAGATAGTCGACTCGACCGCGGGATGTGAGCGACTGTCTTTCTTGGACGCCTATTCCGGGTACCATCAGATCCGTCTGTATGGACCTGACGAGATCAAGACAGCTTTCATCACTCCATTCGGGTGCTTCTGTTATGTTACCATGCCGTTCGGCCTCAAGAATATCGGAGCTACATTCATGAGGATGATTCAGAAGTGTTTACTCACTCAAATCAGCCGAAATGTAGAAGCATACATGGATGATATCGTGGTCAAGTCACGGAAGGGTTCTGACCGGCTGACTGACCTTGCTGAAACCTTTGCCAACCTCAGGAGGTATGATATCAAGATTAACCCATCAAAGTGCACATTCGGGGTCCCTGGCGGAAAGTTACTCGGTTTTCTCGTTTCCGAACGGGGAATCGACGCCAATCCAGAAAAAGTTGGCACTATACTCCAAATGAAAAGCCCTGTGCGAGTGCACGACGTCCAGAAGCTTACTGGTTGCTTGGCCGCCCTAAGTCGATTCATATCTCGTCCGACATGTTCGAGTGGACTCCTGAAGCTGATGCAGCATTTGCAGAGCTCAAAGCTTTGCTCTCCACCCAGCCGGTGCTTGCGGCCCCAATCAGCAAGGAGCCTTTGCTGCTTTACATCGCAGCCACAGGACAAGTCATCAGTACGGTACTTACGGTCGAGCGGGAAGAAGAAGGGAAAACCTTCAAAGTTCAGCGCCCAGTATATTATATTTCTGAAGTCTTGACCCCATCAAAGCAAAGATATCCTCACTATCAGAAGCTTGTATATGGGATTTATATGACCACCAAGAAAGTTGCTCACTACTTCTCTGACCATTCCATTACAGTCGTCAGCGACGCTCCATTGTCAGAGATCCTGCATAACAGGGATGCAACCGGTCGAGTGGCAAAATGGGCGATTGAACTCCTTCCCCTAGATATCAAGTTTGAGGCAAAGAAAGCTGTCAAGTCCCAGGCAATCACAGATTTCGTCGCCAAGTGGATTGAACAGCAGCTGCCGACTCAGATTCACTCGGAGCATTGGACTATGTTCTTCGACGGCTCCAAGATGCTGAGTGGTTCTGGTGCCGGAGTGGTGTTGGTCTCCCCAGAGGAGATAAACTCAGATATGTTCTTCAAATCCACTTCGATTCCTCCAATAACGAGGCAGAATACGAAGCACTTTTATATGGGTTACGCATGGCCATCTCACTCGGCGTCCGTTGCCTCATGGTCTATGGCGACTCAGATTTGGTGGTTAATCAGGTGATGAAGGAATGGGATGTCAGAAGTCCAGCCATGACTGGCTATTACAATGCAGTGAGAAAGATGGAGAAGAAATTCGAGGGGTTAGAGCTTCACCACATACCCGACTGAAAAATCAAGCAGCTGATGATTTGGCAAAAATAGGTTCCAAAAGAGGAGCCATTCCCAGCAATGTGTTTTTGGAACACATCCACACACCTTCAGTCCAGGAGGATCCCTTCACTGAAGAGGCCCCACAGCCAAAAAGCGCCATGGATCCGACCGAAGTTGAAGTTCCAGCTGTGGTCGATCTGATCATGGAAGTATTGGTTATCACTCCCGTCTGGACAGAACCGTACATCGTGTACATCCTAAGGAAAGAACTCCCAGAAGACGAAGAAGAGGCTCGACAAATCGTCCGTCGATCCAAGGCCTTCACAGTCATAAAGGGACAGTTATATAGAGAAAGCGTGACTGGGGTCGGCTAGAAGTGTATTACACCAGAAGAAGGTCAGATGATCTTTAACGATATCCACTCGGGGACCTGTGGTCATCATGCGTCCTCTCGGACCATTGTGGCCAAAGCATACCGAGCAGGGTTCTACTGGCCAAGGGCCAATGAGATGGCAAAAGAGATAGTCGACAAATGTGAAGGATGTCAGTATTACTCCAATATGCCGCACAAACCCGCGTCAGCCCTGAAAACCATTCCACTCGTCTGGCCCTTCGCCATTTGGGGGCTGGACATGGTTGGACCACTAAGAACAGGCAGGAGCGGCTTCACTCATGTGCTGGTAGCAGTCGACAAGTTCACCAAATGGATTGAAACTAAGCCTATCAAGAATCTTGATGCTTTCACTGCTATTAGTTTCATCAGAGAGTTGATATTCGGATATGGAGTTCCGCACAGTATCATCACGGACAATGGGTCAAACTTCGATTCCGACAAGATCAGGGCCTTTTGCGCCTCTCAGAGCACTCGGGTCGACTATGCTTCGGTCACTCACCCCCAGTCGAATGGGCAAGCAGAAAGGGCAAATGGCCTAATTCTCAAAGGACTGAAACCCCGATTGATGCGCGATCTCAAGCATGCAGCAGGTGCATGGGTCGACGAGCTCCCATCAGTCCTTCGGGGATTGAGGACAACCCCGAATCGATCGTCTGGAAGAACCCCGTTCTTTCTGGTCTACGAAGCCGAGGCAGTCTTACTGAGCGACCTGCTTCACAACGCTCCCAGAGTCGAGCTCTACTCAGAAGTGGAAGCAGAACAAGCCCGGCAGGACGCAGTCGACCTCCTAGAAGAAGAAAGACAAATGGCCTTAATTCGATCGACCATCTATCAGCAAGACTTGCGTCGATTCCATGACAGAAACGTGAAGAGCCGAGCCTTCCAAGAAGGAGACATAGTCCTTCGAGTGGATCAGCAGAAACCACACAAGCTCACTCCTACTTGGGAAGGCCCCTTCATAGTCACCAGAGTCCTCCACAATTGATCATACCACCTCTACAATGTCGATCGCCAGATTGACGAGCCACGAGCCTGGAATGCGGAGCTACTCCGCCCCTTTTATACTTGAATTCTCACTCGGATGAGATGTAATAAGAAAAACTCCTGTAGTTTATTTATCAAAAGACAAGAGCGTTATAATTTTACCAGTGATTATTATTGTTTTTGTTTGCGTAAGAAATCCCCAAGCGGGTGGCTTAGCCGCGAATCCGCTTCCCCTAAGTTTGGAAAAATCCTACCGAGTGGAGAGCAATCCTCCCACTCGGGGGCTTAGCTGCAGTCCAGTACTCGCCTAAGTTCTCCCACTTAGAGACTTAGCTGCAGTCCGGCACTCGCCTAAGTTTGAAAAAATCCTACCGAGTGGAGAGCAATCCTCCCACTCGGGGGCTTAGCTGCAGTCCAGTACTCGCCTAAGTTCTCTCACTGAAGACTTAGCTGTAGTCCGGCACTCGCCTAAGTTTGAAAAATCCTACCAAGTGGGGAGCAATCCTCCCACTCGGGGGCTTAGCTGCAGTCCAGTACTCGCCTAAGTTCTCTCACTGAAGACTTAGCTGCAGTCCGGCACTCGCCTAAGTTTGAAAAATACTACCAAGTGGAGAGCAATCCTCCCACTCGGGGGCTTAGCTGCAGCCAGTACTCGCCTAAGTTCTCCCTCTTAGAGACTTAGCTGCAGTCAGGCACTCGCCTAAGTTTGAAAAATCCTACCGAGTGGAGAGCAATCCTCCCACTCGGGGGCTTAGCTGCAGTCCAGTACTCTCCTAAGTTCTCCCACTTAGAGACTTAGCTGCAGTCAGGCACTCGCCTAAGTTTGGAAAAATCCTACCGAGTGAGAGCAATCCTCCCACTCGGGGGCTTAGCTGCAGTCCAGTACTTGCCTAAGTTCTCCCACTTGGAGACTTAGCTGTAGTCAGACACTTGCCTAAGTTTGAAAAATCCTACCGAGTGGAGAGCAATCCTCCCACTCGAGGGCTTAGCTGCAGTCCAGTACTCGCCTATGTTCTCCCACTTAGAGACTTAGCTGCAGTCAGGCACTCGCCTAAGTTTGGAAAAATCCTACCGAGTGAGAGCAATCCTCCCACTCGGGGGCTGAACTGCAGTCCAGTACTCGCCTAAGTTCTCCCACTTAGAGACTTAGCTGCAGTCAGGCACTCTCCTAAGTTTGGAAAAATCCTACCGAGTGAGAGCAATCCTCCCACTCGGGGGCTTAGCTGCAGTCCAGCACTCGCCTAAGTTCTCCCACTTAGAGACTTAGCTACAGTCAGGCACTCGCCTAAGTTTGGAAAAATCCTACCGAGTGAGAGCAATCCTCCCACTCGGAGGCTTAGCTGCAGTCCGGTACTCGCCTAGGTTCTCTCACTAGGAGACTTAGCTGCAGTCCGGCACTGGCCTAAGTTTGGAAAAATCCTACCGAGTGGAGAGAAATCCTCCCACTCGGGGGCTTAGCTGCAGTCCAGTACTCGCTTAAGTTCTCTCACTGAAGACTTAGCTGCAGTCCGGTACTCGCCTAAGTTTGAAAAATCCTACCAAGTGGAGAGCAATCCTCCCACTCGGGGGCTTAGCTGTAGTCCAGTACTCGCCTAAGTTCTCCCACTGAAGACTTAGCTGCAGTCCGGCACTCGCCTAAGTTTGAAAAATCCTACTGAGTGGAGAGCAATCCTCCCACTCGGGGGCTTAGCTGCAGTCCAGTACTTGCCTAAGTTCTCCCACTTAGAGACTTAGCTGCAGTCAGGCACTCGCCTAAGTTTGAAAAATCCTACCGAGTAGAGAGCAATCCTCCCACTCGGGGGCTTAGCTGCAGTCCAGTACTCGCCTAAGTTCTCCCACTTAGAGACTTAGCTGTACTCAGGCACTCGCCTAAGTTTGAAAAATCCTACCGAGTGGAGAGCAATCCTCCCACTCTGGGGCTTAGCTGCAGTCCAGTACTCGCCTAAGTTCTCCCACTTAGAGACTTAGCTGCAGTCAGGCACTCGCCTAAGTTTGAAAAATCCTACCGAGTGGAGAGCAATCCTCACACTCGGGCGCTTAGCTGCAGTCCAGTACTCGCCTAAGTTCTCCCACTTAGAGACTTAGCTGCAGTCAGGCACTCGCCTAAGTTTGGAAAAATCCTACCGAGTGAGAGCAATCCTCCCACTCGGGGGCTGAACTGCAGTCCCGGACTCGCCTAAGTTCTCCCACTTAGAGACTTAGCTGCAGTCAGGCACTCGCCTAAGTTTGGAAAAATCCTACCGAGTGAGAGCAATCCTCCCACTCAGAGGCTTAGCTGCAGTCCGGTACTCACCTAGGTTCTCTCACTAGGAGACTTAGCTGCAGTCCGGCACTCGCCTAAGTTTGAAAAAATCCTACCGAGTAGAGAGCGATCCTCTCACTCGGGGGCCTAGCTGCAGTCCAGTACTCGCCTAAGTTCTCCCAAACACATCTCAATCCTCAAGGACGACGAGGGGCAGATCGACTGCCACCTTCTCCTGGAGAGCTTCGCCACAAATACAATGCGCGATTCATCCCGCTCTGCAGTAACGAAGTACGGGTCGACTGCCACCTTCTCCTGGAGAGCTTCGCCACAAATACAATGTGCGCTCCATCCCACTCTGCAGTAACAGGGTGTGGGTCGACCACCACCTTCTCCTGGAGAGCTTCGCCACAAATACAATGTGCGCTCCGTCCCACTCTGCAGTAACAGGGTGTGGGTCGACCGCCGCCCGCCCCTGGGGAGCTTCGCCACAAATACAAGACATGGGTCGACCGCTTCCCCCTCCTTCGGAGCTGCGCTGCGAATACAGAAAGTTGTCTCGAATAAAGATTGGGTTCACTCAGCAGGAGATTCATAAAGAGATTCAACGATAAACCAAGTTCATATAAATTCTAAAGGTTTTGGATCACAGATCGAAGTACTTGGGCAGGCAGCCCGAAAAAGTTTAACGGTTACAAAAACCGCTCGGCATTCCGAGGAAAATTTAAGGTACGACATAAGAGTTTGTTCACTCCACAGGAGGAGGGCTGGCAGGCTCGACGAACTCATCCAGGTCGACGCCATCGGCAATCCGAGTGGCGGCAGCTATGAAGGTTTCCATAAAAGTTCATAAGTCGTGCTTCTGGGTGTTTGCGACCTTGATTGCGGCCAGCTTGTCTTGTCGCACCTCCTTGCAGTGGACATGAACCAAGGACAGAGCCACGTCAGCGCCACAACAAGCAGAAGACTTCTTCCACTCCTGCACTCGGTCCGGGATTCCGTTAAGTCGAGTCATCAGAGACTCAAGATCGTTTTGGAGCGTAGCCTCTGGCCAATGTGACGGGTCGATCCGTGACATGGCGACCTTCAGTCGCGCCAAGTAGTCCACGGCACCGTCGATGCGAGATTCCAGTTGGAGCAGATTCATGGCAGTTTCATCTTTCACGGGAGAGTTGATTGGATCCAGACCTGGTTCGATCCACCCAGTCTCCTCTTCAAAGTTCTGGCAAAACTCTGCATTCATGATCCAAGGATAAGTCAATTTTCATACACGGAGTCGACACAAAGAAAAATCAGTCGGAGCTAAATGTGCACCTTCAAGCTTGATATACAACTTCTTGGCAAGGCTCCTCGGGTAGCTCTCCAGATCGTCCCTCCTACGAGCGACGCCTTCCATCTTTTCGTTCAGGTTGAGGTTCTCCTTCTTCCAACATGTGCACTCCCTGTTGGCTTCATTCAGAGCAGTCTTCAGCCTGGTATTCTCTTCTTCCAACTGGCCGACTGAAGCCAGCTTCTGTTCGGCCAGAGCGGTCCTGTCGTCAGCCTCCTTCTGGACAGCAGACAAATCCTGATCCTTTTTCGCCAAAGCTTCTCTCAGTTTTTCTGCAAAGAAATGATGATTGATTCAGAAATGGCAGAAGGGTGCTCGAGCCTAAAACTGACCAGTCGACAAACTCGTCTTACCTGCGGCGCCGTCTCTAACCTTTTGCAGCTTTGTCCTGGCCAGCTCCAAGTCAAGGTTCAGTTGAATCTGCTGCTTCTCCAAGTCAGCAAAGCGAGCTCCAAGATCACAAGATTTCTGAAATAAAAGAGGAGAAGTTATTTTTATAGCAAAAAAAATACTAAGACTATGGTCGACTGCCCGCAGTCCACCATAGTCTCGGGGACTACACCCAGTGGGTGCACTTAGCGTGCCCCCACCGGTTCTGACCCACCCGACCGGTCCGCCGGAGTCGAGTGAGGGGAATAAAAAAAAGAAGAGAGAGAGAAAGTAGAACTCAGACCATAATCGACTGCCAGCAGTCGACCGCGGTCTCGGGGACTACACCCAGTGGGTGCACTTAACGTGCCCCCACCGGTTTTGATCCCACTCGACCAAGTCGAGCGGAAGAAACAAACTACCAGTTCGGTTTTACTCGACAAAATACAAAGACTACAGTCGACTGCCAGCAGTCCACCGTATCAGCGTGCCCCCACTAGCCCAAAAAATTCAATCAACACACCCACTGGGTGTACAGATGAATGGATTTTCGGAAAGAATCTTCAGATAGCATATCCTAACAGAACAAGCGGCGACCAACTAACCCGAACATTGCTCTAGAGAGCCGAACTGGCATCATAGGCGGCTTGGCTGGCGTCTCGCACCGTCTTCATCTTCTCCATCATAATGCCCGCCTGGCGTATGGATTCCCTAGCAGCATTCACCTCATCCTCCAGGACATGATGGGTTGCAAAAAGTGAAGGTGGGTCGACAGGGGCTTGAGTAGTCGACGAAGAAGGCATGGCACTCGACAGTGGCTCGGCGAAGGTAACAGAACCCCGATTGATGTCGCCGGTGTCCTGAACGACTGGCTCCGCCCTCGGCGTCGACTGTAGCGCCTCACTTACAGGAGCTCGCCTATTCTTCCTCGTCAAAGGCCTCTCGGACTCTTCATCATCATCAGGGAGATCGATAATGTTGGGAGCTGTGCAAAGTTCAATTGCCAAAATCACGTCACCCAATGAGGCACATTGCAGTTGAATCAACCGAATAAAGATAGTATGGCAGAAATCATACCCGGATTAGAAGTGACCGCATCCTCCATCACCTCATCATCATCCCTGTAAGCTGAGGTCCCGGAGGTAGCAGCACTGACAGTTCCAAAGTTCATCCAGTTAAAACAAGAAAAACAAACAGCGCGGGGCGTCGAGTGAATGCAAAGAGAGGCACTCACGCGGAAGTGATGGGGATATCAATCTTGATTTTCGGCAATGCCTTCTGAGTCTTCGGCTCTACAACTCTGGGGTGCTTTGGCCCCTTCTCAGTCGGGGTTGGTGAAGAGATCCGAGGGCGCTTCGAAGACTGACCAGCTGGAGCAGTTGCCTTGTCACGGGCACTCGGCCGTTCTTGGTCAAGCTTGGATCGCCTCTCCCTGTGAGGAGGCGACTCGACTTCTTCTCCACCGCTTGAGTCGTCACTCCCTCCATCCCCTTCACCATCAGAAGTCCACTCGCCGCTTTCACCGCCACTCGCCTCGCCTTCCAGAGCTTGCTCCAGCTCCTCATTGGGCATTGAATACATTTCAATAATGGCCTGAAAGAAAGAAGGTAGATCAAAGTCAGTCGACGCAATATCGGCAGCTACGCGAGTGAATTCAGATTACAAGCAAAAACTCAGAATCAGACCTGCTCGGGTGAGTGGGACTGGTTGAATGGAGGGACTCTCCTGGCTCCCCTGGGATTGTCCTTATTTCCAGTAATGCCAGACAGCCACTTCTCTAGTGTGTCGTCATCGACCTCCTCCGGATGGATCCGAGTGGAGTCTTCAAAGACCCGAATACATCCACATCGGATTGTCTTGGGCTTGGAGAGGATGGATGCGTCGCTGGAGGAAGACTTCCAAGAGATCCATACCAGTGACCCCGTCGCGAATAAGCTGGACCACTCGGTCGACCAGCACCTTCACATGCGCCTTCTCCTCCGGGAGCACCTTCAAAGGGGAGGGTTTTTCCATCAGTCCATGGTAAAGGGAGGGAGGCTGGTCGATTGCCCCGGCGTCGACTGGTCTTTACAGTAAAACCAGGTCGACTGCCATCCGCGAACTGAGTCGGGAAGAATCATGGCCTGGAAGGAGCTTTTCCCCCTCGTCTGGATGCCAAGACCCCCACACATCTGGATCACTTGGGTCCTCTCGTCACTCGGATTAGCCTTTTTCACTGTTTGGGAGCGACAAGTGAAAATATGCTTGAAGAGACCCCAGTGAGGCCGACAACCCAGGAAGTTCTCACACAAAGAAATGAAAGCGGCAAGATAAACGATTGAGTTGGGGGTAAAATGATGGAGTTATGCCCCAAAGAAGTTCAGAAACCCTCGGAAGAAGGGGTGAGGGGGCAAGGAAAATCCGCGGTCGACGTGGGTGGCAAGAAGGACACACTCACCCTCCCGAGGCTGCGGCTTAGATTCCTTCCACGGAAGCCGCGCCGAGTCGTAGGGGATCAGCCCCCCTTCGGCCAAGTCATCGAGGTCTTCTTGGGAAATCCTCGAGTGGATCCAGTCGCCCTGGATCCAGCCCCTCGGCAGGATGGACCGCGAGGAAGATCCGCCCCGGCTGGTCGCCTTCCCCTTCGATCTCGGTGTCGCCTTCTTTGCCCGCTCCAAAGCCGCTGTCTTCTCCTTCCCCATTGTCGCCGGCGAGAGCGAGCACAGTGGAGGGGCGTGAGGAAGAGAAGGGGAAATGAGATGCACTGTTCGGGAGACTCCGGTCCAACGGCTTATATGAGGCCGCTTCCGAGTGGCTGACGGGTAGGCCCAGGTGACTCTGTCAAATCCCGTAACGATCGCGCGTGCGGTACGTGGCGAAAAAGGCGGCACGGGGATCGAGGCGTCTCCGCTCTATCCCATCCGATTACTGTGGCCTCCCCCGTCCCGCGCGCTTCCCAAAATTCGGATCCCACGAAATCTGCGGGCAGCAAACAAACTTGTCAGACTAAAAGATCTCCTCCGCACCGTCGCTCAGAGCCTTACAGGTAAAGAAACTCACTCGACGAAGAATTAAGAATGGATCAAGGCAACTGAGAAGGAAGTTGCTGTCATCACTCGGGTCCATTGATCCGGAGCAAGATATGCTCACGGCATGAAAAACGAGTCAGAGAGGTCCTCAACTCCTTCCCCACTCAAACCTCGATCCATTCGGGGGCTAATGATGAAGCTATGTACCTAGGGTAGGGTCATGGACCTGTCCTAACTGCCCTACCCAAGGACATCTCTAGAAGAAATTGCCTTTCAATTGACTTGATGGTGTTCCACTCGACAGACTCGAAGTCACTCGACCAAGAAGCGATCACTCGACCAAGATCCAACCACTCGATGGCCAGGAGACCTAAAGTCACCCCGCACGCTAACGGTCGGTCATTAAGTAGCTTTTATGGTCATCACAGCACTTTATTACTAGCGTTACCAGTAACGCCCAGCCTTAATGTACATTGAACCCTTCGTAACGTGGGCTGGCCGGGGTCCTGGCGCACTCTATATAAGCCACACCCCTCCTCCGAAACAAGGGTTCGCACCTCTATAACTCATACTCACATAATCCAGTCTACCGCTTCCGGGCTCCGATACGTAGGGTTTTTACTTCTTCCGAGAAGGGCCTGAACTCGTAAACCTTGCGTCCTTACAACTTCTCCATAGCTAAGATATCGCCTCTCCATACTTACCTCCCTACATTACTGTCAGACTTGGAACCACGACACTTCCCGCTCAATTATTCCGGGAGAGGCTCAGGGCCTCTATAAATAGAGCTAGCCTCCACAAAGGGAAAAAGGGGCGAGAGGTAGAAAAGGGGGAGAAAGGGAGGAGAAAGCGAGAGAGAGAGAGAAGGGGGAAAACCCAGTAGAGACTAAGTAGAACACACTGCATCATCTCAAGAACACCCCTCGCGAGGCTGTTCTTCCCTTGTACTGTCCATCATCAGCCCCAGAGGCAATCCACCACACCACACACTAGAGTAGGGTATTACACCACAACGGTGGCCCGAACCAGTATAAACCTCGTGTCTCTTGTGTTGCTCATCATTTTCATCTTAGTTCGCACGAGAGGATCGGATGTAGATCGATAGGGGAGAGATCTCCACGCGCACCCCAGTGTTCGAACCTCAAGGGTCTGCCGGAACCCGAAATCCGACACATACCTTGATAAAGTTTTGAAGAAGTTCAAAATGGATCAGTCAAAGAAAGGGTTCTTGCCTGTGTTACAAGGTGTGAAGTTGAGTCAGACTCAATGCCCGACCACTCCAAAAGATAGAGAGAAAATGAAAGTCATTCCCTATGCCTCAGCCATAGGTTCTATCATGTATGCAATGTTGTGTACTAGACCTGATCTGTGCCTTGCTATAAGTTCAGCAGGGAGGTACCAAAGTAATCTAGGAGTGGATCACTGGACAGTGGTCAAGAACATCCTAAAATACCTGAAAATGACTAAGGATATGTTTCTCGTTTATGGAGGTGACAAAGAGCTTGTCATAAATGGTTACGTTGATGCAAGCTTTGACACTGATCCGGATGACTCTAAGTCGCAAACCGGATACGTATTTATATTGAATGGTGGAGCTTTCAGTTGGTGCAATTCCAAGAAGAGCGTCGTGGCGGGATCTACGTGTGAAGCGGAGTACATAGCTGCTTCAGAAGCAACAAATGAAGGAGTATGGATGAAGGAGTTCATATCCGATCTAGGTGTAATACCTAGTGCATCGGGTCCAATGAAAATATTTTGTGACAATACTGGAGCAATTGCCTTAGCGAAGGAATCCATATTTCACAAGAGAACCAAACAGATCAAGAGATACTTCAATTCCATCCATGATCAAGTCAAAGAGGGATACATAGAGATTTGCAAAATACATATGGATCTGAATGTTGCAGGCCCATTAACTAAGCCTCTTCCACGAGCAAAACATGATCAGCACCAAGACTCCATGGGTGTTAGAATAATTACTATGTAATCTAGATTATTGACTCAAGTGCAAGAGGGAGACTGAAGGAAATATGCCCTAGAGGCAATAATAAAGTTGTTATTTATATTTCCTTATATCATGATAAATGTTTATTATTCATGCTAAATTGTATTAACCGGAAACTTGATACATGTGTGAATGCATAGACCAAACAAAGTGTCCCTAGTATGCCTCTACTTGACTACCTCGTTAATCAAAGATGGTTAAGTTTCCTGAGCATAGACATGTGTTATAATTTGATGAATGGGATCACATCATTAGGAGAATAATGTGATGGACAAGACCCATCAATTATCTTAGCATAATGATCGTTAAGTTTTATTGCTATTGCTTTCTTCATGACTTATACATATTCCTCTAACTATGAGATTATGCAACTCCCGAATACCGAAGGAACACCTTGTGTGCTATCACACGTCACAACGTAACTAGGTTATTATAAAGATGCTCTGCATGTGTCTCCGAAGGTGTTTTGTTGGGTTGGCATAGGTCAAGATTAGGATTTGTCACTCTAAGTACCGCAAATGTATCTCTGGACCCTCTCGATAATGCACATCACTATAAGCCTTGCAAGCAATGTGACTAATGAGTTAGTTGCAGGATAATGCATTACGGAACGAGTAAAGAGACTTGCCGGTAACAAGATTGAAATAGGTATGAGGATACCGATGATCGAATCTTGGGCAAGTAACATACCGATGTCAAAGGGAATAACGTATGTTGTTATTGCGGTTTGACCGCTAAAAGATGTTCGTAGAACATGTAGGAACCAATATGAGCATCTAGGTTCCGCTATTGGTTACTGGCCGGAGATGTGTCTCGGTCATGTCTACATAGTTCTCGAACCCATAGGGTCGGCACGCTTAACGTTCGATTACGATTTGTATTATAAGTTATGTGTTTTGGTGACCTAAGTTTGTTCGGAGTCACGGATGAGATCACGGACATGACGAGGATTCTCGAAATTATCAGGAGGTAAAGATTGATATATTGGACGATGATATTCAGACATTGGAATGGTTTCGGAAAGGTTCGGGAATATTTCGGAGTACCGAGGAGTTACCGGAACCCCCAAGGATTTATTGGGCCTTAGTGGAGAGAGCGGGGAGCCTGCAAGGGGTGGCAACGCCCCTCCATGGTAGTCTGAATTGGACTAGAAGGGGCGGCGCCCCCCTTTCCCTCTCCCTCTCCCTCTCCTTCCTTTTCCCCTCCGATGAGAAAGGAAAAGGGGGGGAGAATCCTACTAGGAGTGGAGTCCTAGTAGGACTCCCCCCATGGTGTGCCCCTTGGTGGTTGGCCTCCTCCTCCCCTCCTTTATATACGGGGGTAGGGGCACCCCATAGGATATCAATTGTTCTCTTAGCTGTGTGCGGTGCCCCCTCCACAGATTACTCCTCTAGTCATAGCGTCGTAGTGCTTAGGTGAAGCCCTGCGCGGATGACATCACCGTCACCACACCGTCGTGCTGATAGAACTCTCCCTCGACCCTCTGCCGGATCAAGAGTTCGAGGGTCGTCATCAAGCTGAACATGTGCTGAACTCGGAGGTGTCATACATTCGGTAATTGATCAGTTGGATCGTGAAGACATTCGACTACATCAACCACATTAACCTAACGCTTCCGCTTTCGTTCTACCAGGGTACATACAAACACTTTGCCCCCTCATTGCTATGCATCTCCTAGATAGATCTTGCGTGATCGTAGGATTTTTTTGAAATTGCATGCTATGTTCCCCAACAGTGCGTGGACTTGGCAATGCGAGAGTATGGCATTGAAAAATTCGAAGAAAGGGGGGATTAGGCTAGCCAAGAGGGCGTGACCATGGCCAGGGAAGAAGGCCAAGCCACTGTCGCCTTCCACTCATTGGAATCAGCGGAAAGGGCCGGTCGGACCTTGTCCAGCACCTCTTGGTTGACCACCATCGACCGCTCGAGGGCAGGCTCGAAGGCTGACTGGGGCCCGACCGAAGTGGACGTTTTCCCCTTGTTCTTCTACCGCGGCGCCATGGAGGTAGGGCAGGACCAGTGCCGGTGTAAAATATGGGAAAAGAACCACTTTTTCTCGGGAAGGTGAAGGAGCCTAGGGTGAGCACGGCAGGCGACGAAGGCGGGGCTGCATTGGCAACAGATGGCCGCCGAGCCCGGAAAATATCAAGGCTGCATGGGGAAGTGGGGGCGCCCACGTCCTGTCGAGTGCCACGCGTCTATCAAGGCCACAGGCGATTGGGGCCCACGGCGCTCCTCACTTGCCCTCTAGCTTCGCCTCGAAGCCAAGTTAGAGCGCACCTTGCGCCTGGGGGCTACTGTCGGTGTTCTAGCAACGGGGGTACCCAGACTTGACTGCCTACGACCCATGGTGTGGCTCAATCGATGCCCTGGTATGGCCCACCTTCGACATCAACTACTCAAGACCCTCGCGAGGGGCCAAGCCTCGTGAGGCGGATAACACCAAGACCTCCACGTGGGGCAGCCTCCCCAGGCTGGCTCCTAAGGAGCAGAGATTTCTATGCAAGGTTCACCTCACGAGGTTCAGATGACGTGAGACATGGCGACCAAGGTCAGGTGGGCGCCAGTGAGCGCAGTGCACCAGTTTCCTCTTTGGTGCTAAGGAGGCAAGCCTAGGCGCGGAGTCCCGAGGAATCAAGCAAAGGTTTAAATTCTGGTGCAACAAGACCAAGACTGCTAGGACAGAGGTCATCGCCGAGCCCACCATGGCGTCACCACCAGAGGCTTTTGCAGGCGAAGACTACTTTTTTCAGGATAGCATGTACTAGTTGTCTCCTTTCGAATTTGGCCGTTGTGGGATCGCTTCCCGCCTACATTTGGGAAGCGGACCAAGGCCACTATAAAGAGAGCAGCACCGCCACCGTAGTAGGGGACGGGTCATTCAGATCATTCTAACACCCATCAGCTCATCGAGCACAAGAACACTCCTCCTCCTGAGGTTGTGCTCCCACTGTACTAGTTCATCCTCAACCCCTCGAGGCCAATCCACCACAAAGCAGGAGTAGGGTTTTACACCGCAAGCTGCTCCGAACCTGGGTAAACTGCTGTGTCTCTTGTCCATTTGGTTCGTTGAGCTAGGCCATGAGATTAGCAAGCAGGAAGACTGGGGAGGATGAGTTCTTTGCATGCACCCCAGAGTTCGAACCTCTCAAGGGTCTGCGGAACCCGTAATCCGACAGAGTTTGCCCCCACTACTATTGATGAGAAGAAATTTTCTTATGTGGAGAGTAATAAAATTTCTATGCTTATGTATCATGAAAAGAATGCTTTATGTGATAGTTATATTGTTGAATTCATTCATGATGCTACTGAAAATTATTATTATAGAGGAACATATGCTTTTACATATCTCAATAATATCAAGTTTGCTCTCTATGTGATGAAAGTTTTGAAGTTATGCTTGTTTTGCCTTCCTATGCTAGTTAATTCTTGTTCCCATAAATTGTTTCTCACGAAATCCCTATGCATAGGAAGTGGGTTAGGCTTAAATGTGCTGGCCATATGCTTCATGATGCTCTTGTTATGTCTCAACTCTTATCTTTTATGCGAGCATCATAGGAATCATCATTAAAGAAAATTGCTTGTTGGGAGACAACCCAACACTTTTACCAACTGTTTTTGTCTGTTCACATGATTAGGCTACTGTAGTAATAATTTTTTTATAGCTTTTGTTTCAATAAAGTGCCACGTAAAGCCTTTGGGATGTTCTACGGTGATAGTTGATTTGATCTTGCTGAAAAACAGAAACTTTTGCGCTCTGGAAAATAATTCTCCATTTTAACAGAAGCCCGACAAAATGCTAATTCTTTTTGCAGATGATTAATAGACAAATAGCCCAGGTTTCTCTAATTTTTCATAATTTTTGGAGTAGCAAAAGTATGGTTGGAGTACAGATTACTACAGACTATTCTGTTCTTGACAGATTCTGTTTTCAATGCATAGTTTACTTGTTTTCTAATTTCCATGGCTTATATTGCTCAATACAAATTGTGCAAATGATATGGTAGAGTAGGAATTGTGTGAGAACAATTATGAATCTTGTCTTTGACAGTACCAAAAGTGAAATGGTTTGCTCTTTATCATACTAACCTATCTCACAAAGTTCCATTATGTTTTGTGTGATTGAAGTTTTCAAGTTTTGGGTGAGATGAGGAGAATAAAGAGGGACAAGACCCTAAGCTTGGGGATGCCCAAGTCACCCCAAGGTAATATTCAAGGAAGATCTAAGCAACTAATCATGGGGATGCCCCGGAAGGCATCCCCTCTTTCGTCTTCAACATTATCGGTATGAGTTTTCATTCGTCACATGATATGAGTTTTACTTGGAGCGTAATTTTATTTTGTTCGAATTTTCTTGATGTTATTTATAATAATGTTTTGCATATTTTATTTCAATAAAAGTGTCAATGTTAACCTTCGCCATGCTTATTTTGCAAGTATACATGTTGCTGTTTGAAAACAGAAAGTTTACCGCTGTTGCAAAAAATCCCTAGAAAAGTCAGAATGTGATAAAATGTTGAAACTTTTTTCAAAATGAGATCTGATAAATTTTCTACAGTGTGGCAAATTTTCACAACTTTTCGATTTAGGTAAGTATTGATACTCTTGCATTCTTTACAGACTATACTGTTTTGGCAGATTGCTGCTATGTTTGCATTGTTTGCATATGTTTGCTTGTTTAATGAGTCTATTTGAGGATAGGAGTATTAAATATGCAGAGGCATTTAGTGTGCAATGTTGAATAATAATTCTAGTGATTTGCTACAGTAGAGAATGATAAGGTTTTTGCACTGGTTTATACTAACTTATCTCACGAGTTCTTGTTAAGTTTTGTGTGGGTGAAGCTTTTGAGATTTAGGAAAACCATGATATGAGACGAATTAAGGAGACACAAAAGCTCAAGATTGGGGATGCCCAAGGCACCCCAAGATAATATTTCAATATCTCAAGCATCTAAGCACGGGGATGCCCCGGTAGGCATCCCACATTTTTTCTTCAACAACTATCGGTTAGTATCGGTTGAGCCTGAGTTTTTGCTTCTTCACATGATGTGTGCTATTCTTAGAATGCCATTTTGTTTTTGCTTGCTGTTTTAATAAAATACTTAGATCTGAAAAAAATAAGATAGAGTCCACATTAGCTACCTCTTTACTTAGCTACTCATTTGATCTTCACTTATATCTTTTTGGAGTACCTCGTCATTTACTCTTGTGCTTCACTTATATCCTATGAGTAAATTGTTGAATGAATTGAATATCATGATGTTGAAATTATATCATGCATAGTGGTAGCTTCACATTGGGTTTACAAAATGAAATCTTTTGAAGCTTGACAATCAAAATATCGGTCATACAAGCAATTCATGAATAATTACTATAAGGAAGAGAATTTGACAAGCAAATACACTATCATGGAAATCTTTTGTGATTGTGAGCCCCCGTCAAAATATTATATGCCAAAATTGTTGACGTTGTACAAGGAAGACAACGTAATGGTTTATGTTTGTTCATATTCACATAGAAGTTCTATTGTCAGAGATCCTTCAACATGTGGTGCTTGCCCCTATCTTTGCTAGCCAAAAATTCCGCACCAAGTAGAGATAATACTTGTGCATCCAAAAACCCTTAAACCCAAATCTTATTTTCAAGAGTCCACCATACCTACCTAAGGATTGAGCAAGATCCTTCAAGTAAGTTTTCACCGGTGCAATAAGGCAATAAAAATAGCTTCTAAAAGTGGTAGATCATTTAGTGTAAGAGAAAATTGAGCGTTGTACGAACTTGTGATGGCAAAGAATAAAAGCGACAAACTGAATAATAAAGGTTGCTATCATAAGGGGAAATATAACGTGGTGTTCTTTTGCACTAAGGGGTTGAGCATACAAACAGAAAAGCGCATGGCAACCTCTGCTTCCCTCTACGAAGGGCCTATCTTTTACTTTTATGTATTTACTTAGCTACTGGTTTTCTCTTTTGGCAAGTATCATGTGGTGTGGAAAGATTTAGGCACATATATCCATTTGGATATGGGTAGCATGAGTTATTATTGTTGACATCACCCTTGAGGTGAATACGTTGGGAGGCGAAATTATAAGCCCCTATCTTCCTATGTGTCCGGTTGAAACATTTTGCTCATGTGTATGCGGTGAGTGTTAGCTATCATAGAAGACTATATGATGCTTGAGTATGTGGAGCTCTTACTTAGACTGTGTTGAATAAGTTGAATTACAATTGCTTGTTGACTGAGAACATAGGTTGTTGAGTTTCAAGAGAATTCATTGTTCGAACCTTAACATGTGAATTGGTTGCTACTTTAACATGAGAAGTTTTATAAGAAAGAATTGTTGTTATGATGCTAAATTATTATTGATCAAACTTGTGCACTTTGCTAGAATTCACACTTCATAAATTATTTCTTTTATCATTTACCTACTCGAGGACGAGTAGGAATTAAGCTTGGGGATGCTGATACGTCTCCAATGTATATATAATTTATGAAGTATTCATGTTGTTTCATTATCATTCTTGGATGTTTTACAATCATTTTATAGCAACTTTATATCATTTTTAGAACTAACCCGCATTGACGCTATTTTCAGCAGAACTACCGTTGTGTTGTTTTTTGTGCAAAAATGAAAGTTCTCCAAATGAGCTGAAACTTTTTGACGATTTTTTTGGAACAAAAGAGACCCTTGAAGCTTCGTGGAAGGACCAGAAGGTGAAGGAGTAGGGCACAAGACACCGGGGCATGCCTGGGCCCTTACCCGTGCCCTGGTGGGTTGTGCTCACCTTGAGGCTCAACTTCGCGTGAAACCAACGCCAAAAAATCCTATAAATGAAGAAACCATCAGCAATAACCCTAGATTAGAAGCTCCGTTGCCACAAGGCTCTATAGCCACCGAAAACCAATCTAGACCCCGTTCCGGCACTCTGCCGGAGGGGGAAATCATCACCGGTGGCCATCTTCATCATCTCAGTGGCCACCACGGCGAGGAGGGAGTAGTCCGCCCTCGGGGCTGAGGGTTTGTACCAGTAGCTATGTGTTTAATCTCTCTCTCTCATGTTCTTGATACGTGACGATATTCATGTATCGGGGGCTTTGTTAATATAGTCGGATCATATGGTGTTATTCCCTCTCTATCTTGTTGTGATGAATTGAGTTTTTCCCTTTGAGATTTCGTTGTTTGAGATTCCGTTGTTATCGGATTGAATATTTTTATGGATTTGAGAGCACTTGATATATGTCTTGCATATGAATACTCGTGATGATAATGGGGTATCATATTGATTCACTTGATATGGGTTTTGGCAATCAACTTGCAGATTCCCGTGGTGACATTGGGTTAATCTATGCATAGGGGTTGATGCATGTTCTCGTCTTTTGTTTCTCTGGTAGAAATCTTGGGGTACTCTTTGAGGTTCTTTGTGTTCGATTGAGTTTTACGAATCTGAAATTATTTGGTGTTATTTTAGTACGAACTCTTGTATACATCGATCGGAAAGAATAGCTTCGAGGTGGTTTCGTACCCTACAAAAGATTTCTTCTTATGATCTCCGCTAGATAGGAACTTTGGAGTGATTCTTCGTTGCACGTTGAGGGATGGTTATATGATCCAATTGTATTAGCATTGTTGAGAGATTGCACTAGCGAAAGTGCGGACCTAGGACTCATTTTCAAGCATTGCAATACCATTTTTGTGCCCGTTTACTACTTGCTACCTTGCTGTTTTTATTTATTCAGATTATGAAAATATATTTCTACCATCAATAAGACACTTTTATCGCCATCTCTTCCCGAACTAGTGCACCTATACAAATTACCATTATATTTGGTGTGTTGAGGACACAAGAGACTTTTTATTATTTGGTTGGAGGGTTGTTTGAGAGAGACCATCTTCATCCTACACCTTCCATGGATTGATAAACTTTAGGTCATCCACTTGAGGGAAAATTGCTACTGTCCTACAAAACTCTGTGCTTGGAGGCCCAATGCTACCTCTTGAGCAATGTGTTGGTTTTCCCCGAAGAGGAAGGGATGATGCAGCAAAGTAGCGTAAGTATTTCCCTCAGTTTTTGAGAACCAAGGTATCAATGCAGTAGGAGGCTACGCACGAGTTCCTCGTACCTGCACAAAACAAATAAATCCTCGCAACCAACGCGATAAGGGGTTGTTAATCCCTACACGGCCACTTACGAGAGTGAGATCTGATAGATATGATAAGATAATATTTTTGGTATTTTTATGATAAAGATGCAAAGTAAAATAAAAGGCAGTGGAAATAACTAAGTGTTGGAAGATTAATATGATGAAGATAGACCCGGGGGCCATAGGTTTCACTAGTGGCTTCTCTCAAGAGCATAAGTATTCTACGGTGGGTGAACGAATTACTGTTGAGCAATTGACAGAATTGAGCATAGTTATGAGAATATCTAGGTATGATCATGTATATAGGCATCATGTCCGAGACAAGTAGACCGACTCCTGCCTGCATCTACTACTATTACTCCACTCATCGACCGCTATCCAGCATGCATCTAGAATATTAAGTTAATGAAAACAGAGTAACGCCTTCAGCAAGATGACATGATGTAGAGGGATAAACTCATGCAATATGATGAAAACCCCATCTTGTTATCCTCGATGGCAACAATGCAATACGTGCCTTGCTGCCCCTACTGTCACTAGGAAAGGACACCGCAAGATTGAACCCAAAGCTAAGCACTTCTCCCATTGCAAGAAAGATCAATCTAGTAGGCCAAACCAAACTAATAATTCGAAGAGACTTGCAAAGATAACCAATCATACATAAAAGAATTCAGAGAAGATTCAAATATTATTCATAGATAGACTTGATCATAAAGCCACAATTCATCGGTCTCAACAAACACACCGCAAAAAGAAGATTACATCGAATAGATCTCCACAAGAGAGGGGGAGAACATTGTATTGAGATCCAAAAAGAGAGAAGAAGCCATCTAGCTAATAACTATGGACCTGTAGGTCTGAGGTGAACTACTCACACTTCATCAAAGGGGCTATGGTGATGATGTATAAGCCCTCCGTGATGGATACCCCCTCCGGCGGAGCTCCGGAACAGGCCCCAAGATGGGATCTCATGGATACAGAAAGTTGCGGTGGTGGAATTAGGGTTTTGGCTCCGTATCTAATCGTTTGGGGGTACTTAGGTATATATAGGAGGAAGGAGTACGTCAGTGGAGCAACATGGGGCCCACGAGGGTGGAGGGCGCACCTGGGGGGTAGCCGCGCCCCCTTCCTCGTGGCCTCCTCCTTTGTTTCTTGACGTAGGGTCCAAGTCCCCTAGATCATGTTCGGTGAGAAAATCATGTTCCCAAAGGTTTCATTCCGTTTGGACTCCGTTTTATATTCCTTTTCTTTGAAACCCTAAAATAGGCAAAAAAAACAGCAATTCTGGGTTGGGCCTCTGGTTAGTAGGTTATTCCAAAAATAATATTAAATTGGATAATAAAGCCCAATAATGTCCAAAACAGTAGATAATATAGCATGGAGCTATCAAAAATTATAGATATGTTGGATATGTATCAAGCATCCCCAAGCTTAATTCCTGCTCGTCCTCGAGTAGGTAAATGATAAAAACAGATTTTTTGATGCGGAGTGCTACTTGGCATAATTTTAATGTAATTCTTCTTAATTGTGGTATGAATATTCAGATCCGAAAGATTCAAGATAAAAGTTATATTGACATAAAAATAATAATACTTCAAGCATACTAACTAAGCAATTATGTCTTCTCAAAATAACATGGCCAAAGAAAGTTCATCCCTACAAAATCATATAGTTTAGTCATGCTCCATTTTCGTCACACAAGAATTCTCTCATCATGCACAACCCCGATGACAAGCGAAGCAATTGTTTCATACCTTAGCAATCTCGAACCTATAGACTTTCACGCAATATATGAGCGCGAGCCATGGACATAGCACTATGGGTGGAATAGAATATGATGATTGGGGTTATGTGGAGAAGACAAAAAAGGAGAAAGTCTCACATCAACGAGGCTAATCAATGGTCTATGGAGATGCCCACTGATTGATGTTAATGCAAGTTGTAGGGATTGCCATGCAACCGATGCACTAGAGCTATAAATGTGTGAAATCTCAACAAAACAAACTAAGTGGGTGTGCATCCAACTTGCTTGCTCATGAAGACCTAGGGCACTTGAGGAGGCCCATTGTTGGAATATACAAGCCAAGTTCTATAATGAAAATTTCCCACTAGTATATGAAAGTGACAAAACAAGAGACTCTCTATCATGAAGATCTTGGTGCTACTTTGAAGCACAAGTGTGGCAAAGGATAGTAACATTGTCCCTTCTCTCTTTTTCTCTCATTTTTTATTTGGGCCTTTCTCTTTCTTATATGGCCTTTCTCTTTTTTTATTTCCTCACTTGGGACAATGCTCTAAAAAATGATGATCATCACACTTCTATTTATTTACAACTCAATGATTACAACTCGATACTAGAACAAAAGATGACTCTATATGAATGCCTCCGGCGGTGTACCGGGATATGCAATGAACCAAGAGTGACATGTATGAAAGAATTATGAATGGTGGCTTTGCCACAAATACTATGTCAACTACATGATCATGCTAAGCAATATGACAATGATGGATGTGTCATAATAAATGGAATGGTGGAAAGTTGCATGGAAATATATCTCGGAATGGCTATGGAAATGCCATAAAAGGTAGGTATAGTGGCTGTTTTGAGGAAGATATAAGGAGGTTTATGTGTGAAAGAGCGTATCATATCACGGGGTTTGGATGCACCGCGAAGTTTGCACCAACTCTCAATGTGAGAAAGGGCAATGCATGGTACGAAGAGGCTAGCAATGATGGAAGGGTGAGAGTGCGTATAATCCATGGACTCAACATTAGTCATAAAGAACTCACATACTTATTGCAAAAATTTACAAGTCATCAAAAACCTCGGCACTACGCACATGCTCCTAGGGGGATAGATTGGTAGGAAAAGACCACCGCTCGTCCCCGACCGCCGCTCATAAGGAAGACAATCAAATAACACTTCATGTTTCAAATTTGTTACGTAATGTTTACTATACGTGCATGCTACGGGACTTGCAAACTTCAACACAAGCACTTATCAAATTCACAACTACTCAACTAGCACGACTTTGATATTATTACCTCCATATCTCAAAACAATCATCAAGCATCAAACTTCTCTTAGTATTCAAAACACTCATAGGAAATGTTTTACTAATCTTGAATACCTAGCATATTAGGGTTATTTAAGCAAATTACCATGCTATTTAAGACTCTCAAAATAATCTAAGTGTAGCATGAGAGATCAATAGTTTCTATAAAACAAATCCACCACCGTGCTCTAAAAGATATAAGTGAAGTACTAGATCCAAACTATATAACTCAAAAGATATAAGCGAAGCACATAGAGTATTCTAACAAATTCCAAATCATGTATGGCTCTCTCAAAAATGTGTGTACAGAAAGGATGATTGTGGTAAACTAACAAATAAAGACTCAAATCATAAAAGACGCTCCAAGCAAAACACATATCATGTGGTGAATACAAATATAGCTCCAAGTAAAGTTACCGATAGAAGTAGACGAAAAGAGGGGATGCCTTCCGGGGCATCCCCAAGCCTTGGCTTTTAGGTGTCCTTAGATTATCTTGTGGGTTCCATGGGCATCCCCAAGCTTAGGATCTTGCCACTCCTTGTTCCATAATCCATCGAATCTTTACCCAAAACATGAAAACTTCACAACACAAAACTTAAAGTAGAAAATCTCGTGAGCTCCGTTAGCGAAAGAAAACAAAAGACCACTTCATGGTACTGTAATGAAATCATTCTTTATTTATATTGGTGTTAAACTTACTGTATTTCAACTTCTCTATGGTTTATAAACTATTTTACTAGCCATAGATTCATCAAAATAAGCAAACAACACACGAAAAACAGAATCTGTCAAAAACAGAACAGTCTGTAGTAATCTCTAGCTATCGCAATATCTGGAGCCCCAAAAATTCTAAAATAAATTTGTGGACGTGAGGAATTTATATATTAATCATCTTCAAAAAGAATCAACTAAATATCACTTTCCAAATAAAAATGGAAGCAGTTCCCGTGAGCGCTAAAGTTTCTGTTTTTACAACAAGATTAACAAGACTTTCCCCAAGTCTTCCCAATGGTTCTATTTGGCACAAACACTAATTAAACACAAAAAACACAACCTAAACAGAGGCTAAATAAATTATTTATTACTAAACAGGAGCAAAAAGCAAGGAATAAAAATAAAATTGGGTTGCCTCCCAACAAGCGCTATCGTTTAACGCCCCTAGCTAGGCATAAAAAGCAAGGATAGATCTAGGTATTGCCATCTTTGGTTGGCAATCCATAAGTGGCTCTCATAATAGATCCATAGGGTAATTTAATTTTATTTCTAGGAAAGTGTTCCCTGCCTTTCCTTAACGGAAATTGGAATCAAATATTTCCTTCCTTCATATCAATAATTGCGCCAATCGTTCTAAGGAAAGGTCTACCAAGAATAATAGGACATGAAGGATTGCAATCTATGTCAAGAACAATAAAATCTACGGGCACATAATTCCTATTTGCAACAATAAGAACATCATTAATTCTTCCCATAGGTTTCTTAGTAGTGGAATCCGCAAGGTGCATGTTTAGAGAGCAATCATCAAAATCACGGAAACCTAACAAATCACACAAAGTCTTTGGAATCGTGGAAACACTAGCACCCAAATCACACAAAGCATAGCATTCATGATATTTAATTTTAATTTTAATAGTTGGTTCCCACTCATCATAAAGTTTTCTAGGTATAGAAACTTCCAATTCAAGTTTTTCTTCATAAGATTGCATCAAGGCATCAACGATATGTTTAGTGAATGCTTTATTTTGACTATAAGCGTGAGGAGAATTTAGCATGGATTGCAACAAGGAAAATACAATCAATCAAAGAGCAATTTTCATAATTAAATTCCTTGTAATCCAAAATAGTGGGTTTAGCAAAATCTAGGGTTTTAATTTCTTCAATCCCACTTTCATCAATTTTAGCATCAAGACCTAAAAACTCTTAATTCTTGGAACGCCTTCTAGGTAAAGGTGGATCATATTCAGTCCCATCATTATTAAGATTCATATTGAAAAACAAAGATTTAATAGGGGACACATCAATAACTTTTAGATCTTCATCTTTATTTTCATAGGAACTAGAAGAACACGCTCTTATAAAGGCATATTTCTTAGCACGCATCCTAGCGGTTCTTTCTTTGCACTCATCAATGGAAATTCTCATGGCTTTGAGAGACTCATTGATATCATGCTTAGGTGGAATAGATCTATGTTTCAAAGAATCAACATCAAGAGAAATTCTATCAACGTTCCCAGCCAACTCATCAATCTTAAGCAATTTTTCTTCAATCAAAGCATTGAAATTCTTTTGCAATGTAATAAATTCTTTAAATATTAGATTCAAAATCAGAGGGAATCTTATTATAATTTCCATAAGAATTGTTGTAGGAATTACCATAATTATTAGAGGGATTACTAGGATAAGGCCTAGGATTAAAATTTCCTCTATACGCGTTGTTACCAAAATTGTTCCTTCCAACAAAATTCACATCCATAGATTCATTATTATTCTCAATCAAAGTAGACAAGGGCATATCATTAGGATCAGAAGAAACACTTCTAGTAGAAAATAATTTCATTAGTTCATCCATCTTTCCACTCAAGACAATAATTTCTTCTATCGCATGCACCTTTTTATTAGTAGATCTTTTAGTATGCCATTGAGAATAATTAACCATAATATTATCTAGGAGTTTAGTAGCTTCTCCTAAAGTGATTTCCATAAAAGTGCCACTCGCGGCAGAATCTAAAAGATTTCTAATAGCAAAATTCAATCCGGCATAAAATTTGTGTATAATCATCCACAAATTCAAACCATGAGTAGGGCAATTACGTATCATTAATTTCATCCTCTCCCAAGCTTGTGCAACATGTTCATGATCAAGTTGCTTAAAATTCATAATATCGTTTCTAAGGGAGATGATCTTAGCGGGAGGAAAATACTTAGAGATAAAAGCATCTTTGCACTTATTCCATGAATCAATACTATTTTTAGGCAAAGATGAAAACCAAGCTTTAGCACGATCTCTAAGTGAAAAAGGAAATAGCTTCAATTTAACAATATCGTTATCCACATCTTTCTTCTTTTGCATATCACACAAATCAACGAAGCTATTTAGCAAAGCAGTATTAATTTCATGACAAGATTCAGCAAAGCAGTATTAATTTCACAAGATTCAACATCGGTAAGAGGAGCAACCGGAGTGCTAATAAAATTATTGTTGTTGGTATTGGTAAAGTCACACAACTTAGTGTTATCTTGAGCCATCGTGACAAGCAGGCAATCCAACACACAAGCAAACAAAAAAGCAAGCGGGCAAAAGAGGCAAATGGAGAAGGAGAGGGAGGATAGAGAGAGGGCGAATAAAACTGCAACGGTGAAGTGGGGGAGAGGAAAACGAGAGGCAAATGGCAAATAATGTAATGCGGGAGATAAGGATTGTGATGGGTACTTGGTATATTGACTTTTGCGTAGACTCCCCGGCAACGGCGCCAGAAATCCTTCTTGCTACCTCTTGAGCACTGCGTTGGTTTCCCCGAAGAGGAAGGGATGATGCAGCAAAGTAGCGTAAGTATTTCCCTCAGTTTTTGAGAATCAAGGTATCAATCTAGTAGGAGGCTACGCGCGAGTCCCTCGTACCTGCACAAAACAAACAAATCCTCGCAACCAACGCGATAAGGGGTTGTCAATCCCTACACGGCCACTTACGAGGGTGAGATATGATAGATATGATAAGATAATATTTTTGGTATTTTTATGATAAAGATGCAAAGTAAAATAAAAGGCAATGGAAATAACTAAGTATTGGAAGATTAATATGATGAAGATAGACCCGGGGGCCATAGGTTTCACTAGTGGTTTCTCTCAAGAGCATAAGTATTCTACGGTGGGTGAACAAACTACTGTTGAGCAATTGACAGAAGTGAGCATAGTTATGAGAATATCTAGGTTTGATCATGTATATAGGCATCACGTCCGAGACAAGTAGACCGACTCCTGACTGCATCTACTACTATTACTCCACTCATTGACCGCTATCCAGCATGCATCTAGAGTATTAAGTTAATGAAAACAGAGTAACGCCTTAAGCAAGATGACATGATGTAGAGGGATAAACTCATGCAATATGATGAAAACCCCATCTTGTTATCCTCGATGGCAACAATACAATACGTGCCTTGCTGCCACTACTGTCACTAGGAAAGGACACCGCAAGATTGAACCCAAAGCTAAGAACTTCTCCCATTGCAAGAAAGATCAATCTAGTAGGCCAAACCAAACTGATAATTCAGACTTGCAAAGATAACCATTCATACATAAAAGAATTCAGAGAAGATTCAAATATTATTCATAGATAGACTTGATCATAAACCCACAATTCATCGGTCTCAACAAACACACCGTAAAAAGAAGATTACATTGAATAAATCTCCACAAGAGAGTGGGAGAACATTGTATTGAGATCCAAAAAGAGAGAAGAAGCCATCTAGCTAATAACTATGGACCCGTAGGTCTGAGGTGAACTACTCACACTTCATCGGAGGGGCTATGGTGATGATGTAGAAGCCCTCCGTGATGGATACCCCCTCCGGTGGAGCTCCGGAACAGGCCCCAAGATGGGATCTCGTGGATACAGAAAGTTGCGGCGGTGGAATTAGGGTTTTGGCTCCGTATCTGATCGTTTGGGGGTACGTAGGTATATATAGGAGGAAGGAGTATGTCGGTGGAGTAACAGGGGGCCCACGAGGGTGGAGGGCGCGCCTCGGGGGTAGGCGCGCCCCCTACCTCGTGGCCTCCTCCTTTGTTTCTTGACGTAGAGTCCAAGTCCCCTGGATCATGTTCGGTGAGAAAATCACGTTCCCGAAGGTTTCATTCCGTTTGGACTCCGTTTGATATTCCTTTTCTTTGAACCCTAAAATAGGCAAAAACAACAATTCTGGGCTGGGCCTCTGGTTAGTAGGTTAGTTCCAAAAATAATATAAAAGTGTGTAATAAAGCCCAATAATGTCCAAAACAGTAGATAATATAGCATGGAGCAATCAAAAATTATAGATACGTTGGAGACGTATCACCCAACACGTGTCTACAAGAATAAAGTTGCGTAGTATACATCAGGGGCTCATGAGGATCCATCGCCGTCTCCGATTGGATCGCCTGATGCCTGTCCTCATGAGCCGTCAGGATGCCCCGCATGTTGTGCTAGTGCGTGGCAGTCCTGTTCAGCAAACGGAAAGGCATGCGAATATAGCTGTGAGGGGGACCCTCGCACCGGCCAATGTGGGACGTCCAAAAAAGCTCCTGAGACGCAGCTCTTTTGAGCCCTGGGTTTTGATGACCCACAAGTATATGGTATCTATTGTAGTCCTTTTGATAAGTAAGAGTGTCGAACCCAACGAGGTGCAGAAGGAAATGACAAGCGGTTTTCAGTAAGGTATTCTCTGCAAGCGTTGTAATTATCGGCAACATATAGTTTTGTGATAATGTAATTCATAATGGGTAACAAGTAATAAAAGTAAACAAGGTGCAGCAAGGTGGCCCAATCCTTTTTGTAGGAAAGGACAAGCCTGTAAAAACTCTTATATGAAGGAAACCGCTCCCGAGGACACATGGGAATTATCGTCAAGCTAGTTTTCTTCATGCTCATATGATTCGCGTTTGTTACTTTGATAATTTGATATGTGGGTGGACCGGTGCTTCGGTACTTCCCTTACTTGGACAAGCATCCCACTTATGATTAACCCCTATCGCAAGCATCCGCAACTACGAAAGAAGAATTAAGGTAAAACTAACCATAGCATGAAGCATATGGATACAAATCAACCCGTTACGAAGAAACGCATAAACTAGGGTTTAAGCTTCTGTCACTCTAGCAACCCATCATCTACTTATTACTTCCCGATGCCTTCCCCTAGGCCCAAAAAATGGTGAAGTGTCATGTAGTCAATGTTCACATGACACCACTAGAGGAGAGACAAGATACATCTCATCAAAATATCGAACGAATACCAAATTCACATGACTACTTATAGCAAGACTTCTCCCATGTCCTCAGGAACAAACGTAACTACTCACAAATCATATTCATGTTCATAATCACAGGGGTATTAACATGCATAAAGGATCTGAACGTATGATCTTCCACCAAATAAACCAACTAGCATCAACTACAAGGAGTAATCAACACTACTAGCAACCCACAGGTAGCAATCTAAGGTTCTGAGACAAAGATTGGATACATGAGAAGAACTAGGGTTTGAGAGGAGACGGTGCTGGTGAAGATGTGGATGGAGATTGACCACCTCCCGATGAGAGGATCGATGGTGATGACGATGGTGACGATTTCCCCCACCCGGAGGGATGTTTCCCCGGCAGAACAGCTCCGCCGGAGCCCTAGATTGGTTCCGCCAAGGTTCCGCCTCGAGACAGCAGCGCTTCATCCCGAAAGCTTCCTTCTGATTTTTTCCAGGGCGAAAGACTTCATATAGCAAAAGATGGGACCAGAGGCCTGCCAGGGGGCCCACGAGACAAGGGGGCATGCCCAAGCGATAGGGCGCCCCCCCCACCCTCGTGGATGCTGGGTGGCCCCCCTCTGGTGCTTTCTTCGCCCAATATTTTTTATATATTACAAAACTGACTATCGTGGAGTTTCAGGACTTTTGGAGTTGTGCAGAATAGGTCTCTAGTATTTGCTCCTTTTCCAGCCCAGAATTCCAGCTGCCGGCATTCTCCCTCTTCGCGTAAACCATGTAAAATAAGAGAGAATAGGCATAAGTATTGTGACATAATGTGTATTAACAGCCCATAATGCAATAAATATCGATATAGAAGCATGATGCAAAATGGACGTATCAACTCCCCAAAGCTTAGACCTCGCTTGTCCTCAAGCGGAAGCTGATATCGAAAAATATGTCCACATGTTTAGAGATAGAGGTGTCGATAAAATAAAATACGGACATGAGGTCATCATGATCATTCTTAGAACAACAACATATATATATATATTGTCATATGATTTCTTATGCTAAAGTAACAATATTATTCACAATGTAAAGTATGAATCAGAAATTTCATTGAAAACTAACAAACTATAATCTCGGTCACTGAAGCAATTGCAATTTATCATAACATCGGAAAGAGTCAATATAAGAGCTTTTTAGCAATTCCACATACTCAACTATCATTTAGTCTTTCACAATTGCTAACACTCATGCAATACTTATGGGTATGAAGCTTTAATTGGACACAGAGAAAGATAGGGGCTTATAGTTTTGCCTCCCAACCTTTTACCTCAAGGGTAATGTCAACAATAATAGTTTATGAAAACCCACATGCAATTGGCTATGTATCAGGATCTTTCCAACATAGAGCTTGCCAAAGGATAAAATGTAAAAAAGAAAGGTGAAGATCACCATGACTCTTGTATAAAGCATAGGACAAAAATAAAAGATAGGCCCTTCGTAGAGGGAAGCAGAGGTTGTCAAGTGTTTTTATTGTTGGATGCACGAATCTTAATGCAAAAGAACATCACTTTATATTGCCACTTGTGATATGGAACTTTATTATGCAGTTCATCGCTTTTATTTCTTCCACATCACAAGATTGTATAAAGCTTAATTTCTCCACACTAATAGATCATACATATTTAGAGAGCAATTTTTATTTCTTTCAACAATGACAACTTACTTGAAGGATCTTACTCAATCCATAGGTAGATATGGTGGACTCTCATGGAAAAACAGGGTTTAAGGATATTTGGAAGCACAAATAGTATCTCTACTTGGTGCAAAGAATTTGGCTAGCATGAGGTGGAAACGCAAGCTCTACATGTTGGATGATCCATGACAATATAATTTATTTAGGATGTGAGAAAACATAACCCATTACGTTGTCTTCCTTGTCCAACATCAACTTTTTAACATGTCATATTTTAATGAGTGCTAACAATCATAAAAGATGTCTAAGATAGTATATTTATATGTAAAAACCTCTCTTTCTTTATTACTTTCTATTAATTGCAACAATGACCAAAACTATGTTTGTCAACTCTCAACAACTTTTATTCATCATACTCTTTATATGTGAAGTCATTACTCTCCATAAGATCAATATGATCTTTTTATTTATTTTTATTCTTTCTCTTTTTTCTCAAGATCATAGCAAGATAACCAAGCCCTTGACTCAAAACTAATCTTTATTATATATAGCTCACGGGCTCGATTACATAGAAGGATCATAAAGCAAAACTCAAAACTAGATTATACTAAAACTTTATTCTACTAGATCAAGATATAACCAAAAGGATCGAACTAAGAAAAACGGTAAATATAGAAGTGTGATGGTGATACGATACCGGGGCACTCCCCCAAGCTTGGCAGTTGCCAAGGGGCGTGCCTATACCCGATACTCAGTCCTCCTTTGGTGGTGATGAAGATGGTGTTGGTCATCGATCCTCACCAAATGACCATCCTCCTCATCATCTGTAGTTCGACTATAAGGAGATAGGTCCCCATAGATCTTTGGGTCAGCAATGAGATGTGAGATGTAGCTCTCTCCATCGGAGTCTTTGAGATGACATCTTGGTCTAAATGTGCAGCAGAGATAGCTTGAAACAAAAACAGAGGATTGTGTCGTGGTACGGTGGTCAAAACCTTCAGGAGATTATATAATGAATTTTTACCTACAAAAAGAAGTATCCTGCAAGAAATCGGAGTCCGGAGGGCACACGAGGTGCCCACGAGGCAGGGGTGCGCCCAGGGGGGTAGGGCACCCTCCACCCTCGTGGACGCCTCATGTCCTTTTCGGACTGCTTCTTATTTTCCTATTTTCTTAAATATTCCAAAACGGAGAAAAATTGCTATTAGAACTATTTTGGAGTCGGTTTACTTACTGTACCAGATACCTATTCCTTTTTGGAGGCTGAAATGTTCTGGAAAGTGTCCCTTATATACTCCTCCGGGGTTACAGTTTCAATAACATTAGTTTCAACATTTATGGGATTACCTGAGATATAATGCTTGATTCTTTGACCGTTCACCACCCTCGGATTTGTGCCTTCGAAGTTGTTGATTTTTATGGCACCGAAAAGATACACCTCCCCAATAACGTAAGGACCTTCCCATTTAGTGAGGAGTTTTCCTACAAAAAATCTTAAATGAGAGTTTTATGATAGAACATCTCACCTACATTAAACTCACGTTTTTGTATCCTTTTGTCATGCCATCTTTTAACTTTTTCTTTAAATAGTTTGGCATTTTCATAGGCCTGGGTTCTCCACTCATCAGGTGAGCTATGTCAAATAGTCTCTTCTCACCGGCAAGTTTAAAGTCATAGTTGAGCTCTTTAATGGCCCAATTTGCCTTATGTTCTAGTTCGAGAGGTAAGTGACATGCTTTTCCATAAACCATTTTTTATGGAGACATACCCATAGTGTTTTTATATGCAGTTCTATAGGCCCATAATGCATCATCAAGTTTCTTGGACCAATTCTTTCTAGATCTATTAACAGTCTTTTGCAAAATTAATTTAAGCTCTCTATTACTCAGTTCTACTTGACCACTAGACTATCGGTGATATGGAGATGCAATTCTATGATTAACGTCATACTTAGCAAGCATATTACGAAAAGCACCATGAATAAAATGTGAACAATCATCAGTCATTAAGTATCTAGGGACTCCAAACCTCAGAAAAATAACTTCTTTAAGCATCTTAATAGAGGTGTTATGATCAACATTACTAGTTGGAATAGCTTCTACACACTTAGTAACGTAATCAACAGCAACTAAAATATGTGTATACCCATTAGAGGAAGGAAACAAACCCATATAATCAAAGCCCCAAACATCAAATGGTTCAATAACAAGTGAATAATTCATAGGCATTTCTTGACGTCTACTAATATTACCAATTCTTTGACATTCATCACAAGACAAGAAAAACTTATGGGCATCCTTGAAGAGAGTAGGCCAATAAAAACTGGATTGCAATATCTTATGTGTAGTTCTATCTCCAGCGTGGTGTCCAACTTGCAAGAATTTGGACTCTAACTTTGTTTTGGACTCTCACTTGCATGATTTGAATGGAACTAACCTGGACTGACGCTGTTTTCAGCAGAATTGCCATGGTTTTATTTATGTGCAAAAACAAAAGTTCTCGGAATGACCTGAAACTTCACGGAGATTATTTTTGGAAATAATAAAAAATACTGGCAAAAGATCAAGACCAGGGGGCCCACACCCTAGCCACGAGGGTGGGGGCGCGCCCCCTACCTTGTGGGCCCCCTGTAGCTCCTCCGACCTCAACTCCAACTCTATATATTCGTGTTCAGAGAGAGAAAAATCAGAGAGAAGGATTCATCGCGTTTTACGATACGGAGCCGCCGCCAAGCCTAAACTCTCTCGGGAGGGCTGATCTGGAGTCCGTTCGGGGCTCCGAAGAGGGGAATCCGTCGCCATCGTCATCATCACCCATCCTCCATCACCAATTTCATGGTGCTCATCACCATGCGTGAGTAATTCCATCGTAGGCTTGCTGGACGGTGATGGGTTGGATGAGATTTATAATGTAATCGAGTTAGTTTTGTTAGGGTTTGATCCCTAGTATCCACTATGTTTTGAGATTGATGTTGCTATGACTTTGCTATGCTTAATGCTTGTCACTAGGGCCCGAGTGCCATGATTTCAGATCTGAACCTATTATGTTTTCATGAATACATGTGAGTTCTTGATCTTATCTTGCAAGTCTATAGTCAACTACTATGTGTTATAATCCGGCAACCCCGAAGTGACAATAATCGGGACCACTCCCGGTGATGAACGTAGTTTGAGGAGTTCATGTATTCACTATGGGTTAATGCTTTGGTCCGGTACTCTATTAAAAGGAGGCCTTAATATCCCTTAGTTTCCGCTAGGACCCCGCTGCCACGGGAGGGTAGGACAAAAAATGTCATGCAAGTTCTTTTCCTTAAGCACGTATGACTATATTCGGAATACATGCCTACATTACATTGATGAATTGGAGCTAGTTCTGTGTCACGCTAGGTTATGACTGTTACATGATGAACCACATCAGGCATAATTCTCTATCATCGATCCATTGCATACGAGCTTTTCACATATTGTTCTTCGCTTATTTACTTTTCTGTTGCTATTGTTACGATCACTACAAAATACCAAAAACATTACTTTTGCTATCGTTACCTTTTGCTACCATTACCATTATTATCATATTACTTTGCTACTAAATACATTGCTGCAGATATTAAGTTTCCAGGTGTGGTTGAATTGACAACTCAGTTGCTAATACTTGAGAATATTCTTTGGCTCCCCTTGTGTCGAATCAATAAATTTGGGTTGAATACTCTACCCTCGAAAACTATTGCGATCCCTTATACTTGTGGGTTAACAGTAGTGGGTCATCAAGTACATTTTCTAATGAACCCCACAAATCCGAGTTTAGAGATTTTCTTGCTAGTATAACTGTGGGAGAGTCCAGAGATATAACACAAGCTACCATAGGGAGCATTCACTTTCCTACTATACATTATTTTGCTCTCTTCATAGGTAGATGCATTAATGGTAAAGATGAAACATGTCACATGTGTGTCCCTGACCTCAGTATTCTTAGGAGTGCTGTGTTAGGAGATAAATCTTATAATTTGGGAACCATTGTTGCATGTAGGTTGCATCTTAATAGATTTAATGGAGATTTCTTTGGTGGAATTTATGCAACCCGCATAGCTAATTTTCTTGGTATAACCATACGTGAGGATGATATTGAGTTGCCTCCTGCTTATTTGGATTATGAGGCTATCGTTCGTCATTAGTTTGTTGAGAGGAACGATCAGTTCCTCCAGTACCAGCTAATCTTTGACACACGACGCACCTATCACGTCGCTCTCCCTGCTTCTACTTTCTTTGGCTTTCAGGCAAAAGGGAGATATTTTGTAACCAGAGAGGAGGCGGAAGAGTATAAGAGGAGAGGTGAGATAGCTCGCCTCCAAGCTGTAGCCCACGATGCAATGACAGCTGCATCACAGTATGACCCCAACTATTAGTTTGGATATCTGCCAGGCCAGCCGTGGCCATAGACCAACTTAGGCCAAAAGCCTAAGCTTGGGGGAGTACGTATTTCTCACTGACATTACATTCATGTTCACACACTCATTGCTAGATGTCGGAGCTCATACTTTTTCACTGTATTATCCATGCTAGTTTCTTTCCTTTTATTGCTTTTCTTCTTGTGTGTTTTATAAACCTTAAGAAAAACAAAACAAAAAAAATTAGCTATAGCTTTTAATTAGTTTACTTTCCATGCTTGTAGTAGTAATTAAAAATAAAACCCAAAAAGATTTCTTGTTCTTCTTTTGCTTGTTGGGAGCTTTCCCGTGTATATAGTTTTATTTCTTTTCTTTTCTTTGGGGGTCTATAGAAGAATATCATGATTAAATTGTTGAAGTGTCTCTTATATGCATTATTGTTGATCTGACAAAAGATCCCATATTGCCTTGTCTTCTCCTGTTTATTGAATGCTTGCAGATTCCAGCTTAGTCCAATGCACGTGCACTATTATTATCATCCACATCATTCGGTCGTGCACGTGAAAGGCAATTATGACGATATATGATGAACTGATTGAGATGGGAGAAGCTGGTATGAACTCGACCTCTCTTGTTTTTGTAAATATGATTAGTTCATCATTCCTGATTCAGATTATTATAAATAAACATGTTTGCGATGACAATTAGAGATCATAGTTTCTTATGCCATGCTTAATTAGCTAGGAGCTCATAATCGTTTACCTTGTATGCCGACACGCTATTAAAAATGGCTATGATGTGGTATGATAGGGTGGCATCCTCCTCTGAATGATTTAAGTGTCTTGACTTGGCACATGTTCACGCATGTAGTTGAAATAGAATCAACATAGCCTTCACGATATTTATGTTCATGGTGGATTATATCCTACTCATGCTTGCACTCAATGTTCATTAACTCTAATGCATGTTCATGGCTGTTGTCGCTCTCTAGTTGGCCGCTTCCCAGTATTTTGCTGGCCTTCACTTGTACTAAGCGGGAATACTGTTTGTGCATCCAATTCCATAAACCCCAAAGTTGTTCCATATGAGTCCACCATACCTATCTATATACGATATCTACCTACCGTTCCAAGTAAATTTGTACGTGCCAAACTCTAAACCTTCAAATAAATCTCCCGTTTTGTATTCTCGAATAGCTCATGTATCAGCTAGGGCTGTCCGTATCTTACATGTTAGGCGGGTTATTCTCAAGAGGAGTGGACTCCGCTCCTCACTCACGAGAAAATGGCTGGTCACCAGGATGCCCAGTCCCATGCTTTATGCAAATCAAATCAAAATAATTGCAAACAAAACTCCCCCTGGGACTCTTGTTAGTTGGAGGCACTCGTTGTTTTGAGCAAGCCATGGATTGATGCTTGTTGGTGGAGGGGGAGTATAAACTTTACCATTCTGTTTGGGAATCGCCTATAATGTGTGTAGCATGGAAGATATCGCCATCTCTTGGTTGTTATGTTGACAATGAAAGTATACCGCTCAAGATATTATTCATCCCTATTTCAAAACCGAGCTCTGGCACCTCTACAAATCTCTGCTTCCCTCTGTGAAGGGTTTATCTATTTACTTTTATGCTGAGTCATCCTCCTCTTATTAAAAAGCACCCGCTGGAGAGCACCTCTGTCATTTTCATTCATTACTGATTAGTTTACATCGAGTATGACTTGACTGGCTCTCTTTTACCATGAATTACAATGTCTAGTTAGTCCTTGATCTTTAAAGGTGCTCTGCATTTATGTTTTGTGGTCTCAGAAAGGGCTAGCGAGATACCATCTTGTTATATCATATTATGATTGTTTTGAGAGATTGTTGTCACCCGAGATTTATTATTATTGCCCGCTAGTTGATTATGCCATTGATAAGAGTAAACATGAGACCTAAGCGTTATTGTGAATATGGTTAGTTTATAATCTTTGCTGAAAACTTGAATGCTGGCTTTACATATTTACAACAACAAGAGCAAACAGAGTCTGTAAAAGTTTTTCTTTATCACTTTCAGTTTGTCAACTGAATTGCTTGAGGACAAGCAAAGGTTTAAGCATGGGGGAGTTGATACATCTCCGTCGTATCTACTTTTCCAAACACTTTTGCCCTTGTTTTGGACTCTAACTTGCATGATTTGAATGGACTAACCCGGACTGGCGCTGTTTTCAGCAGAATTGCCATGGTGTTATTTATGTGCAGAAATAAAAGTTCTCACAATGACCTAAAACTTCATGGAGATTATTTTTGGAAATAATAAAAAATACTGGCAAAAGATCAAGACCAGGGGCCCACACCCTAGCCACGAGGGTGGGGGGCGCGCCTGCCCCCCCTGGGCGCGCCCCCTACTCGTGGGCCCCCTGGAGCTCCTCCGACTTCAACTCCAACTCCATATATTCGTGTTCGGAGAGGAAAAATCAGAGAGACGGATTCATCACGTTTTACGATAAGGAGGCGCCGCCAAGCCCTAAACTCTCTCGGGAGGGATGATCTGGAGTCCGTTTGGGGCTCCGGAGAGGGGAATCTGTCTCCATCATCATCATCAACCATCCTCCATCACCAATTTCATGATGCTCACCGCCGTGCGTGAGTAATTCCATCGTAGGCTTGCTAGACGGTGATGGGTTGGATGAGATTTATCATGTAATCAAGTTAGTTTTGATAGGGTTTGATCCCTAGTATCCAGTATGTTCTGAGATTGATGTTGCTATGACTTTGCTATGCTTAATGCTTGTCACTAGGGCCTGAGTGCCATGATTTCATATCTGAACCTATTATGTTTTCATGAATATATGTGAGTTCTTGATCTTATCTTCCAAGTGTATAGTCACCTACTATGTGTTATGATCCGGCAACCCCGAAGTGACAATAATCGGGACCACTCCCGGTGATGACAGTAGTTTGAGGAGTTCATGTATTCACTATGTGTTAATGACTTGGTCCGGTACTCTATTAAAAGGAGGCCTTAATATCCCTTAGTTTCCGCTAGGACCCCGCTGCCACAGGAGGGTAGGACAAAAGATGTCATGCAAGTTCTTTTCCATAAGCACGTATGACTATATTCGGAATAGATTCCTACATTACATTGATGAATTGGATCTAGTTCTGTGTCACCCTAGGTTATGACTGTTACATGATGAACCACATCCGGCATAATTCTCTATCACCGATCCATTACCTACGAGCTTTTCACATATTGTTCTTTGCTTATTTACTTTTCCGTTGCTATTGTTACGATCACTACAAAATACCAAAAACATTACTTTTGCTATCGTTACCTTTTGCTACCATTACCATTATTATCATATTACGTTGCTACTAAATACCTTGCTGCAGATATTAATTTTCCAGGTGTGGTTGAATTTACAACTCAGCTGCTAATACTCGAGAATATTCTTTGACCCCCTTGTGTCGAATCAATAAATTTGGGTTGAATACTCTACCCTCGAAAACTGTTGCGATCCCCTATACTTGTGGGTTAACAGTAGTGGGTCATCAAGTACATTTTCTAACCTAGACAAGTTGTCTGCAACGGGGTTCTCAGCTCCCTTTCTATCAATAATATGCAAATCAATTTCTTGTAGTAGAAGAACCCATCTAATAAGTCTAGGTTTAGCATCTTTCTTTTCCATAAGATATTTAATAGCAGCATGATCGGTGTGAACAGTTACTTTAAAATCAACAATGTAATGTCTGAACTTATCACAAGCAAATACAACTGCTAAAAATTCCTTTTCAGTAGTAGCATAATTTCTCTGGGGACTGTCTAGAGTTTTACTAGCATATTGGATAATATTTAATTTCATATGAACTCTTTGTCCTAGAACAACATCTACATCATAATCACTAGCATCACACATAATTTCAAAGGGTAAATTACAATCAGGTGGCTGAACAATAGGTGCAGAAATCAAGGCTTTCTTAAGTATTTCAAATGCTTCTACACAATCCTCATCAAAGACAAAAGAACATCTTTTTGTAGGAGATTAGTCAGAGGCCTAGAAATTTTTGAGAAGTCTTTAATGAACCTCCTATAAAATCCGGTATGACCAAGGAAACTTCTTATACCTTTAATGTCCTTAGGACACGGCATCTTTTCAATAGCATCAACTTCAGCTTTATCAACTTCAGTACCTCTTTCTGAAACTTTATGCCCCAAGACAATACCTTCATTAACCATAAAGTGGCACTTCTCCCAATTGAAGACAAGATTAGTTTCTTCACATCTTTGCAAAACTCAATCAAGGTTGCTTAAGTAATCATCAAAAGAAGTTCCATATACAGAAAAATCATCCATGAACACCTCAACAATCTTTTCACAAAAGTTAGAGAATATAGCAGTCATAGATCTTTGAAAGGTAGCATGTGCATTACATAAACCAAAAGGCATAGGTCTATAAGCAAAGTTACCGAAAGGGCATGTAAAAGTGGTCTTTTCCTGATCCTCTTTCGACACAGGTATTTGAGAGAAACCAGAATAACCATCTAGAAAGCAAAAATGTGTATGTTTGGATAATCTTTCTAGCATTTGATCAACAAAAGGTAAAGGGTAATGATCGTTTCTAGTAGCTTTATTTAATTTGCGAAAATCAATTACCATTCTATAACCTGTAATAATTCTTTATGGGATCAATTCATCTTTATCATTAGGAACAACGGTAATACCTCCCTTCTTAGGGACACAATGGACAGGACTTACCCACTGACTATCAGCAATAAGATAAATTATACCTGCCCCCAGAAGCTTTAGTATTTCATTTCTTACCACTTCTTTCATCTTAGGATTTAACCGTTGTTGGTGATCAACAACCGGTTTAGCGTCTTCCTCCAATTTTATTTTGTGCTGGCATAGAGTGGGACTAATACCCTTAATATCATCAAGAGTATATCCAATAGTAGCACGATGCTTCTTCAGAGTTTTCAATAATCTTTCTTCTTCCTGCTCTGAAAGGTTAACACTAATAATAATAGGATATAACTTCTTTTCATCAAGATAAGCATATTTAAGAGTATCTGGTAATGGTTTAAGCTCAAACACGGGATCACCGTTGGGTGGAGGAGGATCGCCTAGAATTTCAACAGGCAAGTTGTGTTTCAAAATAGGTCACTGTTTAAACAATACTTCATCTATTTCCCTTCTTTCATTCATAAACATATCATTTTCATGGTCTAGCAAATATTGTTCTAAAGAATCATTAGGAGGCACGACAATAGAAGCAAGACCAATAATTTCATATTTACTAGGCAATTCTTTATCATGGGGTTGTCTACAAAATTTAGCAAAATTAAAATCATGAGACATATCCCCTAATCCAACAGAAACAACATCCATTTTGCAGTGTATCTTAGCATTAACAATATTCAAGAAGGGTCTACCAAATATAATGGGGAAAAAGTCATCTTGCGGGGACGCAAGAACATGAAAATCTGTAGGATATTTAACTTTCCCACACAAGACTTCAATATCTCTAATAATCCCAACTAGTGAAATAGAATATCTATAGGCAAGCTTAGTAGTGACATCAATATCTTCTATCTCAGCAGGTGCAATATCATGCATAATTTCTTTATATAAAGTATAAGGTATTGCACTGGCACTAGCACCCATATCACATAAGCCATGATAAAAGTGATCTCCTATTTTAACGGAAACAACAGGCATGCCAATAACAGGTCTATCTTTATCTTTAGAATCGGGTCTAGCAATTCTAGCAGCTTCATCACATAAGTAAATAACATGCCCATCAATATTATCGGCCAAGAGATCTTTAACCATAGCAATTATAGGTTCAACTTTAATTTGCTCAAGGGGTGTATGTGTTCTAGTATTAATCTTACGAACCACAGTTGAAGCTTTAGCATGATCCTTTATTCTAGCAGGGAAAGGTGGTTTCTCAATATAAGCGGTTTTCAGTACCAACATTATAAGTGATAGTCTTTTCTTCAACTTTAATAGGTTCAACTACTTTTACTTGAATGCGAGGATGATATTTAAGCCACTTCTCCTTAGGGAGATCAACATGAGTAGCAAATGATTCACAGAAAGAAGCTACTATCTCAGAGTCAAGTCCATATTTAGTGCTAAATTCACGAAAAGCATTGGTATCCATGAAAGATTTAACACAATCAATCTTTGGTGTTATACCTGACTCCTTACCTTCGTCGAGTTCCCAATCATTAGATTTACGTATAATTCTTTCCAATAAATCCCATCTGAATTCAATAGTCTTCATCATAAAAGAACCAGTACAATAAGTATCGAGCATGCAATGATTATTGAGAGAAAGCCGAGCATAAAAATTTTGAATAATAATTTCTCTGGAGAGCTCATGATTGGGGCATGAATATAACATTGAATTAAGCCTCCCCCATGCTTGGGCGATGCTTTCTCCTTCGCGAGGCCAAAAATTATATATATAATTACGATCCCGATGAACGAGATGCATAGGATAAAACTTCCGATGAAATTCCAATTTCAATCGGTTGTAGTTCCATGATCCAATATCATCAGATAGCCTAAACCATGTCAAAGCCTTTCCCTTCAAAGATAAATGGAAGACCTTCTTCTTGAAAACATCCTCGGGCATACCTACAAGCTTAAATAATCCACAAACTTCATCCACATAGATTAGGTGCAAATCGGGATGTAATGTTCCATCTCCTGTAAAAGGATTAGCTAGCAGTTTCTCTATCATACCCAAAGGAATTTCAATGTAAACATTTTCAGTAGGTTCAGTAGGTTGAGGAGCAACTCTTGTGTAACGCCCGGGTAATTAAGCTACAGTGAACCTCTGCTAATAGTGCCACGTCACCTCGATTACTATTCCTAATCTCGTGCTAGTTCGAAACTGATTCAAATTCAGATTCAAAATCAACCAAAGGATAAAAACTTTTCAAAATTTAAAACAAAAATGTTCGAGGTGTGCAAATAAATGCCTAGGAATTTATGGTGTGGGATCCATGCCTTTATAAAAGACCTAAATACTTAAAATGAATTAAAACAGAAGAGAAAATAAAAAAAGGAAAACCGGAAACAAAACCAAAAAAAAAGGGGAAACCCCCTCCCTCGCTGGGCCTTGGCCCAGCTAGCCATCGGGCCAACCAGGCCGGCCCACACCCCCCACCACTTAACCCCGGTCCACCCCCCCCCCCCCCCGAACCCTAACCCTCACCCGATCCCCACTCTCCCCCACTCGCCCCCCCTCGCTCCCTCCCCCGATCTAGATCGGGGAGAGGCCCGACCCCGCCGCCTCATCCCTGCGCCCCGTTACCGGCCGGCGCCGCCCGTCTCCGCCCGCGCCTCCTGCCTCCCGCCCCGTCGCCCGCCCTCCGACTCCTCCCGCACAGCGCCCCCCCTCGACACGAGCTGGATCGGGGGCTGGACCCCGCGCCACCCCGAGCCCCGACGACCGCGCCCCATCCGCTGCCGCTCGAGGGCCTCCTCGACTCGCCGGACCGCTCCGCCATCGCCGGAGCCCTACCCCGCCGGACCGCATCCCCTGCGTCGCGTCGTCTCCGCCCGCCTCCTCGCCCCCCTGTTGCCCCTGACCCTACGGATCCACGGTGAGGCCCCCGGCCTCTCTTCCTCCCGGCTCCTCGCGTCGTCCCGCAGCCGTGCACGAGCACCACCGCGTCGGCCACGCCGTCGCCCGCGTCCCTGGCCGCCCGACTGCGCGCCACGCCAAGCCCCCTCCTCCCCGCGCACGCCTCGCGCCCTGCGCGCGCGGCAGCCCAGGCCCGGCTCGCCGTGCCGTCGCTCCCCGCTGTCCCCGCGCATGCCTTTCCGCTCACCGGCTCCTGTCCGCTGCGCCTGGCAGCGCTCGCATGGGCCGCCCCTTGCCACGCCCAGCCCCTCACTGCTGCCGCCCTAGAACCCCCTTTGCTCGCCGTGGCCTACACCTCTGCCGGCCCCGCCTCGCTATGCCGTCGTGCTCCGGTGGCCTCGCCCCGTCGCCCTTGGTTGGGCTCGGCCCCGAGCGGGTGGCGCCCGCCACCGCTAACTCAGCGCCCGTTAACCACCTCCCTGTGCCTATGACAGACGGGGCCCACGCCAAAAATGATTAAAAAAAAATAAAAAAAAAATGATAATAATAAAAAATTAAAATTAAAATTAAAAATAAATGAATAATAATTAAATTAATTAATTAATTAATTAAGTTAATTAATCATGTTTAATTAACCTAATTAACTAGTTAGCTTAATTAAACCCTAATTAGTTAAACAGTCAATGACGAACGGGACCCACCTGTCAGGTTGACCAAGTCAACTACTGATGTCATGCTGACGTCATGATGACGTCAGCAGACACTATTCTGGATAATGTTGATTAAATTAATTAAATAAATTCTAAAAATGATTTAAACTTTAGAAAATCAATATAAAATAAACCGTAGCCCGGTTGGAAAAACTTTATACATGAAAGTTGCTCAGAACGACGAGACGAATTCGGATACGCAGCCCGTTCGTCCGCCACGTGTCCCTAGCATAGTGAACCTGCAACATTTCACCTCCGGTTCTTCTGTCCGAAAACGCGAAACACCGGGGATATTTTCCCGGATGTTATCCCCCTTCACCGGTATCACCTAATACCGCGTTAGGGCACCCCTAGCACCGTTACTTGTCTTGTCATGCATCGTTATGCATCTGTTTGCATTATATTCATTGTTTCTTCCCCCCTCTTCTTCCGCTAGACACCGAGACCGACGCCGCTGCTACCCAGTACGACTACGGAGTTGACGACCCCTCTCTCTTGCCAGAGCAACCAGGCAAGCCCCCCCTTTTGATCACCAGATATCGCCTACTCTTCTCTTACTGCTTGCATTAGAGTAGAGTAGCATGTTATTGTTTCCCGTTAATCCTATACTGATGCATAGCCTGTCCTTGCTACTACTGTTGTTACCTTTACCTGCAATCCTAATGCTTAGTATAGGATGCTAGTTTATCATCAGTGGCCCTACATCCTTGTCCGTCTGCCATGCTATACTATCGGGCCGTGATCACTCGGGAGTTGATCACGGGTAAATACTATATACTTTATACATGATACATGTGGTGACTAAAGACGGGTCGGCTTGAGGAGCACCCGCGAGTGGAGTTTTGAGGCGGAGCGGCAGGGCAGGTTCCGACCACCTAGGAGAGAGGTGGGCCTGGCCCTGGTCGGCGTTCGCGGATACTTAACACGCTTAACGAGATCTGGGTATTTGATCTGAGTCTGGCCATTTGGTCTATACGCACTAACCATCTACGCGGGAGTAGTTATGGGTATCCCGGCGTCGTGGTATCAGCCGAAGCCTTCTTGACGTCAGCGACGGAGCGGCGCGCGCTGGATTGGACTGGAACGCCACTAGGCTAGGTCTGCTTCCGGCCGCCCACGCAACGTGCAGGTGTGCTAAGGGCGATGGGCCCAGACCCCTGTGCGCTTAGGTTTAGACCGGCGTGCTGACCTCTCTGTTGTGCCTAGGTGGGGCTACGACGTGTTGATCTTCCGAGGCCGGGCATGACCCAGGAAAGTGTGTCCGGCCAAATGGGATCGAGCGTGTTGGGGTATGTGGTGCACCCCTGCAGGGAAGTTAATCTATTCGAATAGCCGTGATCTTCGGTAACAGGACGACTTGGAGTTGTACCTTGACCTTAGGACAACTAGAACCGGATACTTAATAAAACACACCCTTCCAAGTGCCAGATACAACCGGTGGTCGCTCTCTCTCAGGGATATGAGGAGGGGATCGCCGGGTAGGATTATTGCTATGCAATGATACTTGGAGGTCTTCAGTCTACTCTCTTCTGCATGCTGCAAGATGGAGCTGGCCAGAAGCGTAGTCTTCGATAGGACTAGCTATCCCCCTCTTATTCCGGCATTCTGCAGTTCAGTCCACATATGATACCCTTACTCCATTTGATACCCATGCATATGTAGTGTAGCTCCTTGCTTGCGAGTACTTTGGATGAGTACTCACGGTTGCTTTCTCCCCCTTTTTCCCCCTTTCCTTTCATTCTGGTTGCCGCAACCAGATGCTGGAGTCCAGGAGCCAGACGCCACCGTCGACGACGACTCCTACTACACCGGAGGTGCCTACTACTACGTGGTGCCCGCTGACGACGACCAGGAGTAGTTAGGAGGATCCCAGGCAGGAGGCCTGCACCTCTTTCGATCCGTATCCCAGTTTGTGCTAGCCTTCTTAAGGCAACCTTGTTTAACTTATGTCTGTACTCAGATATTGTTGCTTCCGCTGACTCGTCTATGATCGAGCTCTTGTATTCGAGCCCTCGAGGCCCCTGGCTTGTAATATGATGCCTGTATGACTTATTTTATTTGTAGAGTTGTGTTGTGATATCTTTCCGTGAGTCCCTGATCTTGATCGTACACGTTTGCGTGTATGATTAGTGTACGATTAAATCGGGGGCGTCACATCTTGTCTCTACTGGTCAGGGTGAAGACACCCCAAACAAGCCCCTCAAAGGATTACTTTCCATAGTAACAAGTGACAATAAATTTCAGCAAACTATATAAATTTTTCTTACCAAAGGCGCTTCACTCCCCAGCAACGGCGCTAGAAAAGAGTCTTGATGACCCACAAGTATAGGGGGTCTATCATAATCCTTTCGATAAGTAAGAGTGTCGAACCCAATGAGGAGCAGAAGGAAATGAAAAGCGGTTTTCATTAAGGTATTCTCTGCAAGAACTGAAATTATCGGTAACAGATAGTTTGGTGATAAGGTAATTCGTAACTGGTAACAAGTAATAAAAGTAAACAAGGTGCAGCTGTTGGGTTCTACGGTAGGGTGCTTAGACTGCAAATTAAAAATTCCTACGCGCAGAACAACCAAGAACATCCTACGGGAGATGGATCACAGTTCGTTACCACTAGACGCGTAGTGCCGTGCAGCGGAAGAAGAGTTGGTGCAGCGCGTCCGCGTGGATCATCTCCTCCTCGTCCGATCTCCCTCGAACAGCTGGTCGTCGGTTCCCACGTACAAGTTCGCTGGAGAGGCGCAAGTGCACCGCCTTTAACGGTATCCGCGCGTGCAGGAGGAACATCATGCGGCGGACTGCTAGGTCCGATCACACAACCGGCGGCGAGTGGAGGTGTCTATTCGCAACACATGCAATGCCTAGTGACAGCGCCAAAGTGATCAATCCATGAGTGTGTGGCACATCCACTTTATATAGGCATCTATCATGGGCTCAACACTTGGGCCTCGCACGGACCCTAAAGCCCATAAGTCTACTCGGCCACAATACAAATACAGCTCGGATCACATACGACCAGTGTTGTCGAATACGAACTTATAGGTTCCTTCCCTTAAGCACGCGACCCCTTAGGTTCAAGCCGGCTTGGTCGCAGTTCGGATCACCTCCGAACTACATGGTTGGTAGCGGCCCCTAGCAAGGCATGTTGAACACCAAGCAGACTATGAAGCTGGTTAGGCAAACTTGTACATCATACTTCCATTCCTTTTGCCACACGATATATGTTGTCGGGCTCAAGGCGAGTCTGTCATCCTTGTGCTAGCCTGTAACGCCCCGTATGTAACTTGCCATATTTGTATTCCAACTCTTGCCATTTTAAGCTCTAAGTTATGATATTCCCTCATGGTTGGGTTTTGCCTTCATTTGGATTTTTGTCCATGTCATGCATTTCATATCATGTCATCATGTGCATCGCATTTGCATACGTGTTCGTCTCATGCATCCGAGCATTTTCCCTGTTGTCCGTTTTGCATTCCGACACTCCTACGTCCTCCAGCGCCCCCCCTTTTGCCTCTTTTCGTGTGCGAGTGTTAAATGTTCTCGGTTTGGACCGATACTTTCCAAGCGGAATTGGTACACCACAGGTAGACCGCCTGTCAATTTTCGTGCCATTCGGAGTTTGTTTGATACTCCAACGGTTAACCGGGGAACCGTAAAGGCCTCGTGTGGGCTGCAGCCCAACACCCCTCCAAAGTGGCCCAAAACCCATCCAACCCCCCTCCATCCTCTCGGCCATTCGATCACGATTGCGTGGCCGAAAACCACACCTCATTTGGACTCTCCTAGCCCCCTCTAGCTAGAAATAGGTCTTCCCCGTTCAAAATCGCAGGCGAAACCCTAGGTCCTCCCCACCCCGCTGCCGGACGCGTCCGCCCGACAGCCGGGCACGTCTGCCACCCCGCCCGCACCGCTCAGCGCCCGCCACATGTCCACCGTCCGCGGCCGCCGCGCCGGCCCGCCGAGGCCCGCAGCGGCCCCCGCGGGCCCAGCCGTCGTTGCCCCGTGCCCGAGTGCTCCGCCGCCCCGCGCCCGAGTCCTCCGCCGCCCCGCTCGCCGGCCTCCGCCGCCCCGCTCGCCGGCCACCGCCGCCGCCTCCCGCGGTCTCCGCTGCCCTGCACCATCCGGTGACCGGCAACCCCGCGCCCGTCTCCGCCGGAGACCTCGCCGCCCGCCGGACTGGCGACCCCGCGCCCGTCTCCGCCGTCCTCTACAGCTCCGGCGCCATCTCCTCCAACCCCGGCGAGAAATCCGGTGATCCTCGGAATCCGCGCCCGGATCTGGATCGGAACCTAGGGTTGACTTCTCCTTTCCTCTTAGTCTTTTCTTTCCCCATAATTTTATGCCATGTTCGTGATGCCATAACTCCTCATCCGTAGCTCCGTTTCATGCGTGTGGCATATCAAAATGTTCGTTAGGATGTGCACTTTATTTTGTTCCACTGCAACATGCTTGTTTGAGGCCATCTTGATGCCTAAAATGCTGTTGCAAGAGTGCTATAAAATGTTAGTTCCTGATTCTTATCAGATTGTGAGCATTTGTCATTTTTGTCATGATTAATGTGTGCTGCATATGAGCATGAGCTCTACATGTGTTTTGGGCTATGCCATGCCATCTTTACAGGGGTGTATGCCATGTATTTTTGTGATCAATGTGGTGACTAGAACAAGAATGCAAAGTAGTTCTCGTGATGTTGCTGATTTCAGGGACTTAGAATTTCACTAAGTCATTTCCCTGCTGTTATTTTCATCCCATGTATTCATGTTGCTACAGAGAGATCCATTCTTCTTTTGAGCATGTTCTGTAAGGATGATTTGGGCATATGATTTTGCTCTATCCATCCATGTCCCTGTTTGCACTTATGGGGTAACCTAGCATGACTCAATCTTGCTCTACTTTTGCTATAATATTTTCCTGGCAGATTGGTTACGTGTTAATCAATTTTGCCAAGGTTGTTGTAGTTGATCCATGCATGCTATGAGATGGTTCTTGCCATGTTTAGCTTCTTGATCATGTCTTCTTGCTGGGTGTATGCTTAGTTTGTCATGAAATGCCTTGTGGTGAGTGAATCGAGCTCACAAACATGCCTACGTAACTCTTTTTTTGCCATGTCCAGTTTTCTGCTAAGTCTGAATCTGTTAACGAAACTTGCTATGTTTACATGGGTGCCATCATATCTTCTGATCCATTTTTGCTTATTTTTAGTAAGGGACTTTTGTTACATGCTTTGATTAGATTCATGCCATGCCTTGTGTTGCTATGATCTGATCTTGTAGAATGTTGTTATCTTGCTCCAACATTGCTTTCTGATGTTAAATACTGACATGATGTTATTTTCACCAAGTTTGTGAACCTGATATCTTTTGCACTTTTGCCATGCTTGTTTGAACCTGTTCTTGTGTGTTTTAGCCGTAACTCATTGTTCATCTTTTTTCAAGCATCTTGAGTAGTTCACTGCCATGTGCTTTGTTCCTATGTTAGAGTGCAGTAGCTTAGTTTCTTGTTGCATTTTAGATGGCATCGTGCTGTTAATCGCAGGATTGTGCCATTATTGTTTTACTTGCCATTTGCAAACCGTGCATCCGATTCCGGTGATCTTTATATCGATTTCGACCAAAATCAACTCATCCTTCCAGCGGCGCTCTTGGTTTGCCAAGTTGAGGCCTGGTTCAATCTTTTCCTTCCGGAGCACGCATATGCATTGCATATTACATCCCACATATCATGTCATGTTTTGCATCATGTTGATTGCGCATTGCACCGTGGTTGATTGTGGTTTCTTTTGCTTGTGTTCTGGCCTTGGGTAGAGCCGGGAGACGAGTTCATGATCGAGGAACCGTTGAGTACGCTTACGAGGATCAAGCTTACGTCAACCCGGAGAACTTTGCAGGCAAGATGACCATACCCTCGAAATCACTTCTATCTTTGCTTGCTAGTTGCTCGCTCTATTTCTATGCCTATGCTGCGATACCTACCACTTGATTTATCATGCCTCCCATATTGCCATGTCAAGCCTCTAACCCACCTTGTCCTAGCAAACCGTTGTTTGGCAATGTTACCGCTTTGCTCAGCCCCTCTCATAGCGTTGCTAGTTGCAGGTGAAGATTGGAGGTTGTTCCTTGTTGGAACATGTTTATTGTTGGGATATCATTATTATATCTTGTTTACTTTAATGCACCTATATACTTGGTAAAGGGTGGAAGGTTCGGCCTTATGCCTGGTGTTTTGTTCCACTCGTGTCGCCCTAGTTTCCGTCATACCGGTGTTATGTTCCTTGATTTGGCGTTCCTTACGCGGTTGGGTTATAATGGGAACCCCTTGATAGTTCGCCTTGAATAAAACTCCTCCAGCAAGGCCTGACCTTGGTTTTACCATTTTCCACATAAGCCTTTTTCCCTTGGGTTTCGCGGACTCAAGGGTCATCTTTATTTTAACCCTCCCCCCAACCCGCCGGGCCAGTGCTTCTCTACATGTTGGTCCATCCTAGAGCACCGTGCGGGGCCGTCCCTTGGCAACTTGGCTTACGTTGGCTCCCGTACGCTTAGCTTATCCGGTGTGCCCTGAGAACGAGATATTTGCAGCTCCTATCGAGAATTGTCAGCACAGCGGGTGGTCTTGCTGGTCTTGTTTTACCATTGTCGAAATGTCTTGTAACCGGGATTCCGAGTCTGATCGGGTCATCCTGGGAGAAGGAATATCCTTCGTTGACCGTGAGATCTTGTGATGGGCCAAGTTGGGACACCCCTAGAGGGTTTTGAACTTTCGAAAGCCGTGCCCGCGGTTATGAGAAGATGGGAATTTATTAATGTCCGGTTGTACAAAACTTGACACTTAACATAATAAAAATGCATCAACCGCGTGTGTAGCCGTGATGGTCTCTTTTCGGCGGAGTCCGGGAAGAGAACACGGTCTCGTGTTATGCTTGAACGTAAGTAGTTCTAGGATCACTTCTTGATCATAGATTATCGACCGTGTCTTGCTCCTCTTCTCGCTCTCGTTTGCGTATGTTAGCGACCATATATGCTACTACTTGCTGCAGCTCCACCTCACTACCTTTTCCTACCCATGAGCTTAAATAGTCTTGATCGCGAGGGTGTAAGATTTTTGAGTCCCTGTGACTCACAAATTACTTCCAAAACCAGATGCAGGTGCTAATGATGCCATTACAGGGGATGCGACTGAACTCAAGTGGGAGTTCAATGAGGATTCAGGACGTTACTATGTTTCCTTTCTAGACGATCAGTAGTGGAGCCCAGTTGGGGCGATCGGGGATCTTATGCATTTGGGGTTGTCTTTATTTTAGTTTCGTAGTCTGACCTTGATTATATTCTGGATGATGTAATGTTATATTTATGTATTGTGTGAAGTGGCGATTGTAAGCCAACTCTGTATCTCTTTCTTATTCAGTACATGGGATGTGTAAAGATTACCCCTCTTGCGACATGCCTACAATGCGGTTATGCCTCTAAGTCGTGCTCTGACACGTGGGAGATATAGCCGCATCGTGGGTGTTACAAGTTGGTAATCAGAGCCTTCCCTAACTTAGGAGCCCCCTGCTTGATCGAATCGTTGGCGTTGTTGAGTCTAGAAAAATGTTTTGATTCTTATAGGATTATATATATCGGAGAGTAGGACTCTTTTTTACTCCTCAGTCCCTTCGTCGCTCTAGTGAGGCCTCCTGACGTAGAGTTTTGACTCTTCTCTTCTCAAATTTCATGATTTTTTTAGGATCACGCGGGTATCTTGGAATCATTCCGATGGTTTTGTGACGAGAACATTGTTCTTGGTGCCTCCTGACATTTAGGGGTTGTGGCAGTGTCCCGGGGAGTTGAGCTCCGAGGTGTTGTCGTCATAATTTTATCGTTGCAGTTCTGGAATACCTGAGTTTCACCGACATCGAAAATCTCTTTTATGCCACCCAGTACTGGGGCGGGAGTTCGGGAGCATTGCCATAACTCGTATAACGGATGCTTTTCAAAGGTTGAGTTAAATGATTTCTGAAGGTTTCTTGGTTATGTGTTGAAGGATGGATACAGCTGGATGTAGGATTTGCTAGTTTTGGGTGAGATATTATGCTTCCCCTGTATCCCCAACACCTGATTGCATAACCAGAAAGTTTCGGGAGTTTCATAGGTGGGAATTCTTGTAGCTCTAGTATTTCTTCCGCAGATATTTGGTTTGTGATTGGGTAATCCTTACCAATTATTTGTTCATGTTCGTACCTTGTTGTTTTATTCATCTATCTCTATCTAAGTGGCTTCTCAATTTATGGAAGTGTGATCATTTGATTTGGAATTCATTCATTCATTTTTTCTTCGAATGTTAAGGCTATATGTTGCAATATCGATCCATTGATTCAGCTTGAATATATGTCTGTCAAGATGCTAACGGATGTCACCCCCTTCAGGATGGCTCCTCCAACGCGTCAGAATCCGGAACCACCGCCACCACCTCCACCTCCGGAGGCATGGCAAGCTATGAAGGCTGCTACCAACGGCAACACGCAGATGCTTTTGCAAATCTTGCAAGAGCACAACTAAGGAAATCAAGGGCATGGCAACAATCAATCTCACTTTGCTACCCTCAACCAGTTCCTCGCAAACCATCCGAAGTCCTTCAGTAACTGTGTCGAGGCCATAGACGCTAACGATTGGCTCATGGATATCTGCAAACATTTTGAGTGTAGCAACGTTAGGCCTGAGGATTTTGTCAAGTTTGCTTCGTTCCAAATCAAAGACCAAGCTGCTGAGTGGTATCAACAATACAAAGATTCCAGAGGAGGTCGTGTGATTACCTGGGATGATTTTCACCAAGACTTCAAAGCTCACCACATTCCTCAGAGTGTTGTTGAGAGTAAGCGTGAGGAGTTCCACAATCTGAAGCAAGGCAGCTTGTCTGTTTACCAATAAAACATCCTGTTCCATAGGCTCGCTCGCTTCGCCAAGCAAGACGTCCCTAACGAGAAATGCATGATTTATCAATTCAGAGGTGGCCTCAGAGAAGATCTGCAACTAGCTCTTGTGCTTTTTGAGCCGAAAAAGTATGATGAGTTCTACAACATGGCACTAAAGCAAGAGGATGCTCAGCTCAACTGCGATGCTTCCAAGAAGAGAGTTAGGGATGCAACTCCTTCTTCTTCTTCAACTCAAGTGGCAGCTAAGCAGCAAAAGTACTGGTTGCCTCCTCCCCCTCCGTTCCGTTAGCCTTTTCAGCAGAAGAGCAAAGGTGGCAATGGATCTTCCCACCCACCCAACCCAAGCTTTCAGAACAAAGCTTCGTCTCATGCTCCAAGGTCAAGTGCTTCGTATCACCGTCCACTCTCAGAGGTTACGTGCAACAAGTGTCAGCAGAAGTGTCACTATGCAAACAAATGCTTCAACCAGAGGCGTCTTCCGCCTCCTCCTCCTATGAGATCTGCCAGCAATGCAGTGGTCAAGCGTAATCCCAAGTTTGCAAAGGTCAACATGGTGAACACAGCTCAGGCAAAGGACTCTTCAGAAGTGATCATGGGTAACTTTCCATTTAACTCTACTCCAGCAAAAGTCCTTTTTGATACTGGTGCATCACATTGTTTCATGTCAAGATCATTTGTTTCAAAGCATGACTTAGTTTCGGAAATGTTGGTTAAACCTATGGGAGTGGTTTCTCCGGCCAAGTCTATGAGGGCTACCACGATGATCCCGAATGTTTCTATCAAGATGGGTGACTATAAGTTTCTGTCTTCTCCAATGGTCCTTGGTGACTCGGATATTGATCTAATTCTGTGCATGGACTAGCTTTCTAAGCACAAGGCTCAACTTGATTGTGCTGCCAGGCAGATTCAATTGACACACTCGTCTGAGGATGTGATTTTCTTTGCCGCTCATGACGATACCATTCGACTGTTTTCTCTCAATGAGAAGGGCGAGTTGAATGCCATCTCCCATATTCCAGTCGTTTGTGAATATCAAGACGTCTTTCCAGAAGAGCTTCCAGGAATGCCTCCTCACCGGCCAGATGAATTCGTCATTGATCTTGAGCCTGACACGGAACCTGTTTGCATATGTCCTTACAAGCTTGGACCAGAAGAGTTGAAGGAGATGAAGAAACAACTCGATATACAAGAGCGTATGGGTCTGATCCGACCAAGTTCTTCTCCATGGGGTTGTGGTGTTCTTTTTGTCAAGAAGAAGGATGGCACGGACCGACTCTGCGTTGACTATCGTCCATTGAACAAGAAGACCATAAAGAACAAGTACCCACTTCCCAACATGAATGAGCTTTTCGAACAACTCAAGGGTGCTCAAGTATTCTCCAAGCCTGACCTTCGTATGGGCTATCATCAGATTTGCATTCGTGAACAAGATATCCCCAAGATAGCATTCAGAACAAGCTATGGTTCTTATGAATACACTATCATGTGTTTCGGCCTTGTCAATGCTCCTCCAACGTTCTCTCGCATGATGAACTTCATCTTCAACCCTTACACAAATGACTTCGTCTTGGTCTATCTCCATGACATTTTGGTCTTTTCCAAGAACAAAGAGGATCATGCCAAGCATTTGAGGTTGGTGCTGGACAAACTCAGAGAACATCAGTTCTACGCGAAGTTTTCAAAGTGCGAGTTTTGGCTCGATGAGGTTCTCTACCTTGGGCATATCATCTCCGCCAAGGGCATAGCTGTTAATCCTGAGAAGGTGTCTGCAATTGTGAATTGGGAACCTCCTCAGAATGTGAAGCAACTCCGTAGCTTTCTTGGGATTGCAAGCTATTGTCGAAGATTTGTTGAGAATTTCTCTAAGATCGCGAAGCCCCTTTCCAACCTTCTCCAGAAGCATGTGAAGTATGTCTGGACGCCTGAATGTGACATCACTTTCAACACCCTCAAAGAGAAGTTGTCACAGCTCCAGTTCTGACTCCTCCTGGTGAATCCAAACCATTTGAGGTTTTCTGTGATGCTTCCTTGCAAGGTCTCGATGATGTGTTAATGCAAGAGAAGAAATTTGTGGCCTATACCTCTCGCCAGTTGAAGCCCAACGAAAATAACTACCCCACTCATGAGCTCGAGTTGGCGGCAGTTGTCCATGCTCTTTTAACATGGAGACATCTCTTGTTGGGAAGAAAAGTCGACATCTTCACTGATCATAAGAGTCTCAAGTACATCTTCACTCAGCCCAACCTCAACCTCAGGTAGACTCGTTGGGTCGAAATGATTCAAGAGTATAATCCGAGTATTGAATATACTCCAGGCAAGGCCAATGTCATTGCTAACGCTTTGAGCAGGAAGGCTTACTGCAGCAGTTTGATTCTCAAGCCCTTCCAACCGGACCTTTGTGACGCTTTCCGCAAACTTAATCTCCAAGTTGTTCCTCAAGGATTCCTTGCCAACCTCCAAGTCTCTCCTACTTTGGAAGATCAGATTCGTGAGGCTCAACTTCTTGATGCAATGGTGAAGAAGGTGAAGATTGGGATTGCCAAGAGCCAACCCAAGTACAAGTGCTATCGCCTTGATTACAAAGATACTCTATTCTTTGAGGATCACATTGTTGTTCATAAGGGTGTCCTTCATAAAGTCATTATGAACGAGGCTCACAATTCACTCCTATCTATTCATCCTGGAAGTACAAAGATGTACCATGACCTCAAGCAGTCATATTGGTGGACTCGAATGAAGCGAGAAATTGCTCAGTTCGTGAATGAAGGTGATGTCTGTAGAAGAGAAAAACCAGAACACCAACGGCCAACTGGTCTCCTCCAACCTCTTTCCATTCCATAATGGAAGTTTGACCATATTGAGATGGACTTCATGACTGGATTTCCCAAGTCCAAGCGTGGCAATGATGCTATCTTTGTTGTCATCGACAAGCTTACTAAAGTGGCTCATTTTCTTCCTATCAAAGAATCTATCACAGCAGCTCAGTTGGCAGAGCTATATACCTCCAGGATTGTCTCCTTGCATGGCATTCCGCAGTTGATATCTTCAGATCGTGGAAGCATCTTTACCTCTAAATTCTGGGATTCTTTTCAGAAGGCCATGGGCACCAACATTCGCTTCAACACAACCTTTCATCCTCAAATATTGGACAAGTCGAGCGAGTAAATCATATTCTTGAAGACATGCTCAGGGCTTGTGTCATTTCTTTCGGTATGAAGTGGGAAGATTGTCTTCCATATGCCGAGTTCTCCTCAACAACAACTTCCAAGCGAGTTCGGGCAAGGCCCCATTCGAGATTCTCTATGGCAGAAAGTGCCGTATCCCTCTTAAGTGGTCAGAGACTGGTGAACGCCAACTTCTTGGCAATGACTTGATCACAGAGGCTGAAGAAATGTGCAAAGTCATTCGTGAAAATCTCAAAGTCGCGCAATCGCGCCAGAAGAGTTACTATGATAGCAAGCATCGTGACTTGGCTTTCGAGATAGGAGACCATGTCTACCTCCGCGTCTCTCCAATGAAAGGTACTCGTCGCTTCGGTATCAAAGGGAAGCTTGCCCCTAGATATGTGGGTCCTTTCAAGATCATTGGCAAAAGAGGCGATCTCGCCTATCAACTTGAGCTTCCGTCCAACTTTGCAAATGTCCACGACGTGTTTCACGTGTCTCAGCTTCACAAGTGTTTCAAGACTCCTGACTGCACCATCAACTTCGAAGAGATTGATCTCCAAGAAGACCTGTCTTATCATGAGCATCCCGTTGCTATTCTTGAAGAAACTGAGCGCAAGACTCGCAACAAGTCTATCAAATTCCTGAAAGTGAAGTGGTCACACCATACCGACCGAGAGGCCACCTGGGAACGCGAGGACCACCTCTGTTCCGAATATCTGGAGTTTTTTCAGTCCTAGATCTCGAGATGAGATCCTTTCGTAGTGGTGGAGTGTTGTAACGCCCCGTATGTAACTTGCCATATTTGAATTCCAACTCTTGCCATTTTCGGCTCTAAGTTATGATATTCCCTTGTGGTTCGGTTTTTCCTTCGTTTGGATTTTTGTCCATGTCATGCATTTCATATCATGTCATCATGTGCATCGCATTTGCATACGTGTTCATCTCATGCATCCGAGCATTTTCCCTGTTGTCTGTTTTGCATTCCGGCACTCCTACGTCCTCCGGCGCCCTCCTTTTGCCTCTTTTCATGTGCGAGTGTTAAACATTCTCGGATTGGACCGAGACTTGCCAAGCGGCCTTGGTACACCACCGGTAGACCGCCTGTCAAGTTTCATGCCATTTGGAGTTCGTTTGATACTCCAATGGTTAACCGGGAACTGTAAAGGCCTTGTGTGTGTTGCAGCCCAACACCCCTCCAAAGTGGCCCAAAACCCATCCAACCCCCCTCCATCCTCTCGGCCGTTCAATCATGATCGCTTGGCCGAAAACCGCACCTCATTTGGACTCTCCTAGCCCCCTCTAGCTATAAATAGGTCTTCCCCATTCAAAATCGCAGGCGAAACCCTAGGTCCTCCCCACCCCGCCGCCGGACGCGTCCGCCCGACAGCCGGACACGTCTACCGCGCCGCCCACACCGCTCAGCGCCCGCCACGTGTCCACCCCCGCCGCCGCCGCGCTGGCCACCCGAGGCCCGCCGCCGGCCCCCGCGGGCCCAGTCGCCGTTGCCCCGCGCCCGAGTGCTCCGCCGCCCCGCGCCCGAGTCCTCTGCCGCCCCGCTCGCCGGCCTCCGCCGCCCACTCTCCGGCCACCGCCGCCGCCTCCAGCGGTCTCTGCTGCCCTGTACCGTCCGGCGACCGGCCACCCTGCGCCCGTCTCCGCCGGAGACCTCGCCCCCCGCCGGACCGGCGACCCCGCGCCCGTCCCCGCCGTCCGCTACAGCTCCGGCCGCCGTCCCCTACAGCTCCGACGCCATCTCCACCAACCCCGGCGAGAAATCCGGCTATCCTGGGAATCCGCGCCCGGATCTGGATCGGAACCTAGGGTTGACTTCTCCTTTCCTCCACGTCTTTTGTTTCCCCTTAATTTTATGCCATGTTCGTGATGCCATAACTCCTCATCTGTACCTCCGTTTCGTCCGTGTGGCATATCAAAATGTTCGTTAGGATGTGCTCTTCATTTTGTTCCATTGCATCATGCTCGTTTGAGTCCATCTTGATGCCTAAAATGCTGTTGCAAGAGTGCTATAAAATGTTAGTTCCTGATTCTTATCAGATTATGAGCATTTGTCATTTTTGCCATGATTAATATGTGCTGCATATGAGCATGAGCTCTACATGTGTTTTGGGCTATGCCATGCCATCTTTACAGGGGTGTATGACATGTATTTTTGTGATCAATGTGGTGACTAGCACAAGCATGCAAAGTAGCTCTCGTGATGTTGCTGATTTCAGAGACTTAGAATTTCACTAAGTCATTTCCCTGCTGTTATTTTAATGCCATGTATTCATGTTGCTACAGAGAGATCCATGCTTCTTTTGAGCATGTTCAGTAAGGATGATTTGGGCATATGGTCATTCTCTATCCATCCATGTCCCTGTTGGCATTTATGGGGTAACCTAGAATGACTCAATCTTGCTCTACTTTTGCTATAAAATGTTCCTGGTAGATTGGTTACGTGTTAATCAATTTTGACAAGGTTGTCGTAGTTGATCCATGCATGCTATGAGATGGTTCTTGCCATGTTTAGCTTCTTGATCATGTCTTCTTGGTGGGTGTATGCTTAGTTTGTCAAGCAATGCCTTGTGGTGAGTGCATCGAGCTCGCAAACATGCCTACGTAACTCTTTTTTTGCCATGTCCAGTTTTCTGCTAAGTCTGAATCTGTTAACGAAACTTGCTATGTTTACATGGGTGCCATCATATCTTCTGATCCTTTTTGGCTTATTGTTAGTAACGGACTTTTGTTACATGCTTTGAGTAGATTCATGCCATGCCTTGTGTTGCTATGATCTGATCTTGTAGAATGTTGTTATCTTGCTCTAAACTTTGCTTCCTGATGTTAAATCCTGACATGATGTTATTTTCACTAAGTCTATGAACCTGATATCTTTTGCAATTTTGCCATGCTTGTTTGAACCTGTTTTTGTGTGTTTCAGCCGTAGCTCAGTGTTCATATTTTGTCAAGTATCTTGAGTAGTTCACTGCCATGTGCTTTGTTGCTGTGTTAGAGTGCAGTAACTTCGTTTCTTGTTGCATTTTAGATGGCATCGTGTTGTTAATCGCAAGATTGTGCCATATTGTTTTGCTTGCCATTTGCAAACCGTGCATCTGATTCCGGTGATCTTGATATCGATTTCGACCGAAATCAACTGATCTTTCCAGCGGAGCTCTTGGTTTTCCAAGTTGAGGCATGGTTCAATCTTTCCTTTCGGAGCACGCATATTCATTGCATATTACATCCCGCATATCATGTCATGTTTTGCATCATGTTGCTTGTGCATTGCACCTGGTTGATTGTGGTTTATATTGCTTGTGTTCTTGATCGAGTTTGTGATCGAGGAACCCATTGAGTATGCTTATGAGGATCAAGCTTACGTCAACTCGGAGAACTTTGCAGGCAAGATGACCATACCCTCGAAATCACTTCTATCTTTGCTTGCTAGTTGCTCGCTCTATTGCTATGCCTATGCCGCGATACCTACCACTTGCATTATCATGCCTCGCATATTGCCATGTCAAGCCTCTAACCCACCTTGTCCTAGCAAACCATTGTTTAGATATGTTACCACTTTGCTCAGCCCCTCTTATAGCGTTGCTAGTTGCAGGTGAAGATTGGAGTTTGTTCCTTGTTGGAACATGTTTATTGTTTGGATATCATTATTATATCTTGTTTACTTTAATGCACCTATATACTTGGTAAAGGGTGGAAGGCTCGGCCTTATGCTTGGTGTTTTGTTCCACTCTTGCCGCCCTAGTTTCCGTCATACCGGTGTTATGTTCCTTGATTTTGTGTTCCTTACGCGGTTGGGTTATAATGGGAACCCCTTGACAGTTCGCCTTGAATAAAACTCCTCCAGCTAGGCCCGACCTTGCTTTTACCATTTGCCACCTAGGCCTTTTTCCCTTGGGTTTCGCAAACTCAAGGGTCATCTTTATTCTAAGCCCCCCCGGGCCAGTGCTTCTCTAAGTGTTGGTCCAACCTAGAGCACCGTGCGGGGCAGTCCCTTGGCAACTTGGGTTACATTGGCTCCCGTACGCTTAGCTTATCCGGTGTGCCCTGAGAATGAGATATGTGCAGCTCCTATCGGGATTTGTCGGCACAACGGGTTTTATTGTTCTTGTTTTACCATTGTCGAAATGTCTTCTAACCGGGATTCCGAGTCTGATCGGGTCGCCCTGGGAGAAGGAATATCATTCGTTGACCGTGAGAGCTTGTGATGGGCTAAGTTGGGACACCCCTGCAGTGTTTTGAACTTTCGAAAGCCGTGCCCGCGGTTATGGGTAGATGGGAATTTGTTAATGTCCGGTTGTAGAAAACTTGACACTCAACTTAATAAAAATGCATCAACCACGTGTGTAGCCGTGATGGTCTCTCTAAGGCGGAGTCCGGGAAGAGAACACGGTCTCGTGTTATGCTTGAACGTATGTAGTTCTAGGATCACTTCTTGATCATAGATTGTCGACTGTGCCTTGCTCCTCTTCTCGCTCTCATTTGCGTGTGTTAGCCACCATATATGCTAGTGTTTGCTACAGCTCCACCTCACTACCTTTTCCTACCCATGAGCTTAAATAGTCTTGATCGCGAGGTTGTAAGATTGTTGAGTCCCAGTGACTCACAGATTACTTCCAAAACCAGATGCAGGTGCCAATGATGCCATTACAGGGGATGCGACTGAACTCAAGTGGGAGTTCAACGAGGATTCAGGACATTACTATGTTTCCTTTCTAGACGATCAGTAGTGGAGCCCAGTTGGGGCGATCGGGGATCTTATGCATTTGGGGTTGTCTTTATTTTGGTTCCATAGTCAGACCTTGATTGTATTCTGGACGATGTAATGTTATATTTATGTATTGTGTGAAGTGGCGATTCTAAGCCAACTCTGTATCTCTTTCTTATTCAGTACATGGGATGTGTAAAGATTACCCCTCTTGCGACATGCCTACCATGCGGTTATGCCTCTAAGTCATGCTCCGACACGTGGGAGATATAGCCGCATCATGGGTGTTGCATAGCCTGACCTCTTTCTCGTTCCAGTGATGCCGACCACAACCAGATTATCTCATAATCCTTGTCGCATGGACATGCTTATCTTGGTTGGATCACATGAGGGGCCCAGAATATATCTCTCCTAATCGGAGGGGCAAATCCCATATTGCTCGACCATGTCTCGCAGCATGGGTCTGGACAAGCCCGAAACCTACCTTTGTAACTACCCATTCATGGAGTAGCGTTTGGTTGGCCCAAAGCAAGTCTGTCACCATCCCAAGTGCATGTGCCAGCTCAGGTCTTAGGACATAGAACGTATGTTGTACTAGAGACTCACAGATGACATATCGTTGCGTCTCATAGTTGGGTCTGTCCGACTCGGACTTTATCTTGACTCGGATCCGACTACGTTGAATACGACCAGATCCTTCTAAGTACATATTATCCAGTTAGCATCCAATGCCCCATGGCTAGTGAGGCCAAGGCATCGACCGTGTTATATGCTAGTCTAGTTGGCTGCGCGTCCACATAGCCCTTTCGGCTAGGGACCTTTTAGGACAGTCATCATACAATCATAGTCCCACAAACAAGTCACGTACTTGCTGATACACATCATTGATAATGTCCAAGGACTATCTTTATTCCTAAACACATAGGAAATATCATCATACATGATTGCCTCTAGGGCATATCTCCAATAGCAGAAAGGTGGCCCAATCCTTTTTGTATCAAAGGACAAGCCTGGACAAACTCTTATATAAACTAAAGCGCTCCCGAGGACACATGTGAATTATCGTCAAGCTAGTTTTCATCATGCTCATATGATTCCCGTTCGTTACTTTGATAATTTGATATGTCGGTGGACCGGTGCTTGGGTACTGCCCTTACTTGGATAAGCATCCCCCTTATGATTAACCCCTCTCGCAAGCATCCGTAACTACGAAAGAATAATTAAGGTAAACCTAACCATAACATGAAATATATGGATCAAAATCAGCCCCTAATGAAGCAACGCATAAACTAGGGTTTAAGCTTCTGTCACTCTAGCAACCCATCATCTACTTATTACTTCACAATGCCTTCACCTAGTGCCAAACAATTGTGAAGTGTCATGTAGTCGACGTTCACATGACACCACTAGAGGAGAGACAACATGCATCTCATCAAAATATCGAACGAATACCAAATTCACATGACTACTTATAGCAAGACTTCTCCCATGTCCACAGGAACAAACGTAACTACTCACAAATCATATTCATGTTCATAATCAGAGAGGTATTAATATGCATAAAGGATCTGATCATATGATCTTCCACCAAATGAACCAACTAGCATCAACTACAAGGAGTAATCAACACTACTAGTAACCCACAGGCACCAATCTGAGGTTCTAAGACAAAGATTGGATACAAGAGATGAACTAGGGTTTGAGAGGAGATGGTGCTGGTGAAGATGTTGATGGAGATTGACCCCATCCTGATGAGAGGATCGATGGTGATGACGATGGTGACGATTTCCCCCTCCCCGAGGGATGTTTCCCCGGCAGAACAGCTCCGCCTGAGCCCTAAATTGGTTCTGCCAAGGTTCCGCCTCAAGATGGTGGTGCTTCGCTACGAAAGCTTCCTTCTAATTTTTTCCAGGGCGAAAGACTTCATATGGAAAAAGATGGGCACCGGAGGCCTGCCAGGGGGCCCACAAGACAGGGGGCGTGCCTAGGGGGTAGGGCGAGCCCCTCACCCTCGTGGATGGTGGGTGTCCCCCCTCTGGTTCTTTTGTCTCCCAATATTTTTTATATATTCCAAAACTGACTTTCATGGAGTTTATAGGTCTCTAATATTTGCTCCTTTTCTAGCCCAGAATTCTAGCTGCCGGCATTCTCCCTCTTCGTGTAAACCATCTAAAATAAGAGAGAATAGGCATAAGTATTGTGACATAATGTGTAATAAGAGCCCATAATGCAATAAATATCGATATAAAAGCATGATGCGAAATGGACGTATCAGGATGTTGACACAGGCGCGTAGCTCACTGCCCTCGCCGGGGGAGGGGGCTGCCCCGGGTGGTGCGGGGCGATGTTCGCCTCGCATAGCTCTTGGCTCCTGAAGCTCCTTGGTCACCTTGGTGATGAAGTCCTGAGCACCTGGTGCCTCGCTCCCTGCGCTCTTCTCACAGAAGTGTGTGTTGAAGCACGCCTCCACATGGTGCCCGAACAACTCCCTTGTGATTCTGGCCAGGTTAGAGGTCTCCCAGTGTAGAGCCCCCGAGCCCAGCTTGAGATGGGCGCTGGGCGGGCCTTCCTATAGGAGAGAGGAAGGCGCCCTGTCAGTGGGTGCAGGTCCCGAGGCGCAGTCGTCGAATGCCCCAACCTCCTAAGGTCCTCGGTGGAGCAGCTGCTTCTTCTTCTTGGGGACGACTCCAGGAGGGTAGACAGCGCCCTCATCAACTGGGTTCTCGACAACCGCAGCCTGGTAGGTGCGCCCGAGAGAGCACACCACGTCCTTGTCATCGCAGGCGACAGTGATGATGCTGCAGCTCCCTGGCATCTCGACAACATTGCAGCCATGATGAGTCACAACCATGAACTTGGCCAGGGCCGGATACCCAAGGATGGCGTTTTGCTGGAGGAGAATGTGGGCCACGTCGAAGCCGATGAGCTTAGTGTGGTAGTTGTCGCGCTTTCCGAAGGTGACAGGGAGGCAGATCTGCCCTATCGGGGTAGTGGAGCCGTCGGTCAGTCCTGAGAAAGGCTTGGTGGCCAGAAGCTGGTCATATCGCAGTTGGAGCCTGTCGAACGTCTCAACGGAGAGAACATTGAGCCCCTCGCCGCCATAGATGAGAGTACTGGTGATGAGGACGTTGCTGATGGTAGGCAAGCAGAGCATCGGAGGGTGCCAGCAGTGGCTGCGCACTTGAGCTGGTCAGTAGAGTCAAAGGTGATGGCGTACTTGGACCACCTGAGCAGATGTGTGACTGTTGGCATCCTGGGAACGGGGGTCCCCAGACTTTCCTACCTGCGGCCCACAGCGTGGCTCCACCAGCGGCCCTGTACGGCCTGTCTTCACCAGCAAACACTCAAGACCCTCGCAAGGGGCCAAGCCTCGCGAGGCAGACGACGCAAGACCTCCTCGTGGGAGGCCTCACCAGGCTGGCTCGCGAGGGGCGGAGAGATCAAGGCAAGGGACACCTCACGAGGTTCCTGTGACGCAAGCCATGACGACCAAGGCCAGGCGGGCTCTACCGTGCACAGTATCCTCGCTTCCTCTTTGGTGCTAAAGAGGCAAGTGGAGGCGCGGTGTCCTAAGGCGTCAAGCAAAGGTTTCCATATCGGTGCAACAAGACCAAGACCAACAGGATTGCAGGACGGAGGTCACCGTGGAGCCCAGGACAGCGTCATCACCAGAGCCTTTGGCAGGCGTAAACCATCTTTTGTTAGGATAGCTTGTACTAGTTGTCCCCTTCAAACTGGCCGTGTGGGATCCCTTCCTGACGGCTTGGCATACCAGCAACGGCTACAACTTTCCTGGGGACCGGGACCTGTCGGCGTACACGTCCATCTTGATTCCTCACAGGGAGTAAAAGAAGTAAGTTTCTAGGGGCCCTATCTACACGCGCCAAACGCCGCCGACGCCATCATCAACAGTGGGCCACGAGAAGCTGAGGCCAACCTCATCTAGATCAGCGACGGCGGCGGCCAGAAGCTGCGGCCTTGCTCCGGGCGCGGCGAGAGCTCGGGGGCACGTAGCTGTCGTCACTTGTCTCCGGAGTCTCGTCGGGCTCGGCAGAATCACTTGACCACCAGGAGTCACCACTGCCGCTGGAGGAGCTGTTGGCGAAGCCAGCGGCAGGCTCGACGTTGGCCGCTGCGCCGTCCTGGCGACCCCCTTCAGGGTAGCACTCCAAGCGGCGACCTTCCTCGTCGAAGACCTTGAAGAACATCGTGGTGGTGCCATGGTAATCGAAGTGGATGGCGAGGGCGCCTTCCGCATGGCAGACTTGGGCAACCTCGCCCCAGCCACGGATCATGAACTCCCTGGGGAGATGGCTTCGACCTCCACTCCAGTCGCTGTGGCGTCGTAGTCGGTGTGCTACAGCCAAAGCTCGAGGGGCCCCCTCGACGGCTGTAGGATCGAAAGTATGTCTAGAGGGGGGGGGGTAATTAGACTACTTGACCAAATAAAAATCTATCCTTCTCCCAATTTCAAGTCTTGGCAGATTTTAACAACTTAGCACAAGTCAGGTAATTAACCTACACATGCAATTCTAAGAGTATAGCAGCGGAATGTAAAACAGTTGCATATGAAGGTAAAGAGATGAGTTTGAGGGAGCAAACGCAATGTAGACACGGAAATTTTTGGTGTGGTTCCGATATGTGGTGCTATTGTACATCCATGTTGATGGAGACTTCAACCCATGAAGGGTAACGGTTGCACGAGTCCACGGAGGGCTCCACCCACGAAGGGTCCAGGAAGAAGCAACCTTGTCTATCCCACCATGGCCATCACCAACGAAGGACTTGCCTCACTAGGGTAGATCTTCATGAAGTAGGCAATCTCCTTGCCCGTACAAACTCCTTGGTTCAACTCCACAATCTTGACGGAGGCTCCCAAGTGACACCTAGCCAATCTAGAAGACACCACTCTCCAAAAGGTAATATATGGTGTGCTGATGATGAACTCCTTGCTCTTGTGCTTCAAATGATAGTCTCCCCAACACTCAGCTCTCTCTCATGGGATTGGACTTGGTGGAAAGAGGGTTTGAGTGGAAAGCATCTTGTGGAAGGCTAGAGATCAAGATTTAAGTGGTTGGAATGAAATATCCTGACCTTAACAAATGTGTTAGAAAATGTATGTTGGAAGTGTAGGCATGTTCTGATGGCTCTCTCCATGAATGAAGAGTGGGTGGAGGTGTATATATAGCCTCCTCACAAAATCTAGTTGTTACACACAAATCACCAAACTTGGTGGGACCAAATCATGAAACTCGGTCAGACCGATTTAGTTCAAAATGTGAACGTTAGGATTTTCGGTGGGACCGACATGTCAAATCGGTGGGACCGATTCCATTAGAGGTTAGGGCCTAACGTAATCTCGGTGAGACCAATTACACAAACTCGGTGGGAGCGATTTTGGTAATAGGCAGACATAGAGTTGGTCAGGCAAACTCGGTGGGACCGATTCGCTCATCTCAGTTAGACCAAAACATTACGAAGGGGAAACAGAGAGTTTGCATTGCAATCTTGGTGGGACCGATCGCTCATCTCGGTTGGATCGAAACGTTACGAAGGGAAACAGAGAGGTTGCAATCCCATCTTGGTGAGACCGAGATCCCAATCGGTGAGACCGAAATGACTAGGGTTTGTGGCAGTGGCTATGTCAAGTGAACTCGGTGGCGCCAGGTAGGAAATTTCGGTGGGGATGAGTTTGACTTTTGGTTTGGGGCATATGTGCATATGAGAAAGTAGTTGAGGGTTTTGAAGCATATCACTAAGAATTTTGAGCAAATAACTCATTAAGCAACACCTCATCCCCTTTTAATAGTTTGGCTTTTCCTATGGACTCAATGTGATCTCGGGTCACTAAATGTAAAATGTAGAGTCTTGAGCTTGAGCCAACATGTGTTCTTAGTATTTTGAGGGGTCCACTTTCTGATCCATGCCATGCCAAACATTGAGCTTTCCTGAAATATTTATCTTGAAATAGCATTAGCTCAATGGGCTATATGTTGTTAGGAATTACCAAAACCACCCAGGGATAGTTGCACTTTCAGCGGCATCTCGGCGGAGAAGAACTGCGGGAAGCAAATATAAGTGCGCAGAGGCATCGCCGCCCACATCACGAGTTCGCATGAGGAGTCTGCGGCGTGGGCTCCTTGGGCGACGGCGTCCGTCACCACGGCGCGGCGACCACGGCCATGGCGTGGGCGGCGCCATTCGCAACCTCTCCCTCCGGAGCCCTCGGCTCGGGCGTACAGAGGCAGCGGATACCCCGGAGATGGGCGCTCACACCATGGCCTCGACACCTCCGGCCTCATGACTATGTCGCGACGATGGAACAACCTCTTGTTCGGCGGAAGTGGCTCAGGCTCGTTGAGCGGGGCGGGGGTTCCCTGCTCCGCGGCTGAGAACTTCCGTATCGGCGCCATGGTCGATGCTGCTAGCGATGAAGCAATGAATAAGAAGGAGCAAGAGGAGTAAAGGAATAGATGGGTGATGGGGGCTCTGCTCCCCTCTTCCCATTTATTGCCAAGAGGAGGCCAACCGCCGGCCTCCATGATCTAAGGTAAAAATGACCTTTTTCTGCATGCAGCAGGGACTCGTCAAGTCGGGCAGTTGCCGAGGCAGCGTGGGGAAGCGGAGACGCCCATGTCCAATCAAGCGCCACACATCAAATGAGGCCGAAGGCTATTGGGGCTCGCGGCGCTCAGCACTTTCCCTTTGCTTTGCCCTGAAGCCAAGTATGAGCGCGCCTTGGGCCCGGGGGCTAGTGTCGGCATCCTGGGAATGGGGGTCCCCAGACTTTCCTGCCTGCGGCCCATGGCGTGGCTCCACCAGCGGCCCTGTACGGCCCATATTCACCAGCAAAGACTCAAGACCCTCGCGAGGGGCCAAGCCACGCGAGGCGGACGATGCAAGACCTCCTCGGGGGAGGCCTCACCAGGATGGCTCGCGAGGGGCAGAGAGATCAAGGCAAGGGACACCTCGCGAGGTTCCTGTGATGTAAGCCATGACGACCAAGGCCAGGCGGGCGCCAGCGCGTGCAGTGTCCTCGCTTCCTCTTTGGTGCTAAAGAGGCAAGTGTAGGCGCGGTGTCCCGAGGTGTCAAGCAAAGGTTTCCATATCAGTGCAACAAGACCAAGACTAGCAGGACGGCTGGATGGAGGTCACCGTGGAGCCCAGGATGACGTCATCACCAGAGCCTTCGGCAGGCGAAGACCATCTTTTGTCAGGATAGCTTGTACTAGCTGCACCCTTCAAACTGGCTGTGTGGGATCCCTTCCCACCTAATATTTGGGAAGAGGACCCGGGCCTCTATAAATAGGGCTAGCCACCACCGTAGCCAGGGATCGGCTCATCAAGAGACGAAAGGATCTCATCTTGAACCGGATCCAATCCACCAAGGCAAACACACAAGCTAGCCAAGCAAAAGAGCACCTCTCCTTAGGAGGCTGTACTTCCCTTGTAATTGTTCATCCTCAGCCCAAGAGGCAATCCACCACACCACACTGGAGTAGGGTATTACACCACATCGGTGGCCCGAACTAGTATAAATCTTGTGTCCCTTTGTTCTGCGAGTTCTACGCACTAAGCCTTGAGATTGCGATGAGGGTGTGAGTTAGAGGGAGGAGAGATCTTCGTGCGCACCCTAGTGTTCGAGCCTCAAGGGTTTTGCTAGAACCCGAAATCCGATAGTCGCCTCAAGCTTGGGGAGGGCCGCGTTCATCTCGTGAGCGAACTGCTTGAAGATGCGATGGGAGGCAGGGGCCTGAGCGCCGCCCAGGATGCAAGCGATGGCATGAGACTCCTGGAAGCCCCCATCCCCGTCGTCTTGGTGGTAGTAAACGTTCCTTGTTGGCGGCGGTGGCAGCGGAGCAAGGCCAGCGTTGCCCTAAGGTCGGTCATCACGAGGCTGATCCCTCTAGGGGCCCTCGCAAGCGTGGCCCTGCCAGCGGTCCTCTCGAGGCCGATCACGCTAGTCCTGACAGGGGCCGCGGTTGTCCCAGCATCCTCCGCCTCAGCCTCCTCCATGACCATAGCCTCGGTCGTTGCGCTCGGGGAGACGGCCGAGGCGCCTATCACAGATGGCCGTGAGCTCTTGGCAGTCATCGATGTTGTGGCTGTGGACGTTATGGAAGACACATAATGGGTGGCTGCCCTTGGATGACTCCGGGTGTTCGCAGCCGCGCTTCAGCTCAAGTTTGGCCGGGAGCACACCTGGACCCTTGTGCTTCATGTCCTTGGCCTTGGCCTTCTTGTCTTCTGGGTCAGCTTCTGGGAGCTCGAGGAGGGAAAGGCGCCATTCTTTAGATCTTGCGCACTTGGTTGCCATGTTGAACATCTCTAGAGCTGAGCACATGTCCTCGTGTATGGCAACCTCCCTCATCTTGACATCACGGACGCCACCAGTGAACGCCGAAATGATGGCTTCATCCCACACCGTGGGAATCTTGAGGTGAACATTGGTGAAGCGCTGGATGTATTTGTGCAAGGTCTCCCCTGGCTTTTGCTTGATGCACCACAGGACGCCCATGGCGGGGGCGCGGTCGTGGGTGCCTTGGAAGTTGGAGATGAAGCGCGCTCGCATTTCGTCCCAGGAGGAGATTGATCCTATGGGGAGGTTCAGGGGCCACGAGCATGTGCCATCCTTAAGGGCCATCGGAAACCAGTAGCCATGACCTTTTCGTGCCGTTGGCCACCTCGATGCTCAGCTCGTAGAGCTGCAGGAACTCGGCAGGGTCGGGGGTACCGTCGTAGCGTGGAGGCAGGTCTTGCTTGAACTTCCCTGGCCAGATGACGCGACGCAGCTCCGGGATGAACGCACGGCATCCTGGCGCACTCACCGAGGCCCGTCGTGGAGGTAGAGTCTGATCTTGATGCTCGTGCACCACCGCCTCAGGGGCCGCTGCACCACCTAGCAGATTTCCTCATCGCACGCCGGCGACCTGCGCGGCGGGTCACGCCATGGTGCCTCACGCCTTGGCTCGGGGATGATATCCTGCCTAGGAGGTGAAGGAGGCGCGCCGTGGGCCACGTCGCCCGTGAGAGGGGGCGGGGGAGGCAGCGAGCGAGACAGCGCAAGGGCCTCTCCCCCAGCGCTGACGATCTCGGCGATGCGGTCCAGCGAGTACTCGTAGAGGTCATCTGTGACGCCCCGAGACCGTTGCGCCAGGTGTCTTCCAGTTATTCGCTGTTGTTGCCTTGCCTTTCGCTTGCGTGTTGCATCTTGCCATGTGAGGGAGTCCTGGATTAGGGGGTGTTCGGATAGCCGGACTATACCTTCAGCCGGACTCCTGGACTATGAAGATACAAGATTGAAGACTCCGTCCCGTGTCCGGAAGGGACTTTCCTTGGCGTGGAAGGCAAGCTTGGCGATACGGATATGAAGATCTCCTACCATTGTAACCGACTTTGTGTAACCCTAACCCTCTCCGGTGTCTATATAAACCGGAGGGTTTTAGTCCGTAGGACAAGGTACACATCAACAATCATACCATAGGCTAGCTTCTAGGGTTTAGCCTGCTCGATCTCGTGGTAGATCTACTCTTGTACTACCCATATCATCAATATTAATCAAGCAGGACGTAGGGTTTTATGTCCATCGAGAGGGCCCGAACCTGGGTAAAACTTTGTGTCCCTTTTCTCCTGTTACCATCCGGCCTAGACGGACAGTTCGGGACCCCCTACCCGAGATCCGCCGGTTTTGACACCGACATTGGTGCTTTCATTGAGAGTTCCTCTGTGTCGTCGCCGTCAGGCTCGATGGCTCCTACGATCATCAATAGTGATGCAGTCCAGGGTGAGACCTTCCTCCCCGGATAGATCTTCGTCTTCGGCGGCTTCACACTACGGGCCAATTCACTTGGCCGTCTGGAGTAGATCGAAAGCTACGCCCCTGGCCGTCAGGTCAGATTTGGAAGTTTAAACTACACGGATGACATCCGTGGGGACTTGATCTTTGACGGATTCGAGCCACTGCCGAGCGCGCTGCACTGTCCCGACGAGCATGATCTAGCTCTGCCATCGAACAGTGCCCTGGAGGCCGCACCCGCATCAGCTTCGACCCTTAATTCGGAACCAACCACACTGATCGAGGACGGATGGTTGGACGCCGCCTCGGGGGCTGCGATCTTAACGGCGATTGAGCCGAACACCAGCCTCGCACTCCACGAAACTCATGATTCCAAGGAGCCGGACTCCTCTCCGGACTCTCAACCATTCGCGCCTCTGCCGATCGAATCGGATTGGGCGCCGATCATGGAGTTTACTGCCGCGGACATCTTTCAGCACTCGCCCTTCGGCGATATTATGAAATCACTAAAGTCTCTCTCTTTATCAGGAGAGCCCTGGCCGGACTTCAGTCAGCGAGATTGGGATACAGACGATGAAGAAATTCAAAGCCCACCCACCACCCACTTTGTAGCCACTGTCAACGATTTAACCGACATGCTCGACCTCGACTCCGAAGACATCGACGGTATGGACGCCGATGAAGGAGACGATGAAGAACCAGCGCCTATTGGGCCCTGGAACGCCACCTCGTCATATGACGTATACATGGTGGACGCACCGAAAGATGACGACGAGGAGCGGAAGGACGCACCGAAGGCTTGCTCCCTCGAAAAGCAGTCAAAGCGGTGACGCAAGCGCCGCCTCAAATCCCGCCCCGACAGAAATAGCGATCACACAGACCTAGCGCTGGAGCAGGGCGAACCACTACCGGACAACGGCAATCCGGATAATCAAACCGAACAAACAAATCCTATCAAGGATCATGGTCCGGACGACATAACGCCGGACAGGCAGCCGGAGCAGCAGACTGCCCGTAAAAGGCTTGTTGCCACCGCGAGGAGTCTGAGAAAGCAGAAGCAAAGGCTCAAGGCCGCGCAAGACACACTCCAAATCAGATGGAGTAAAATACTCAACACAACAGCAAGGTACGGCGACAATCACCCCTACAAGAGCTACCCAAAGCGGAAGCTGCTACCCGAATTCGATGAGGAGGCCTCAGACCCCCCACAACCAAATATCAAAGCAGCCACCTAGTCGGATGGACGACCCCTCTACCAACACAGAGCGGCATACAATGCCGCTCACCATACAGCATGCAACCAATGCGAGGGCTCGCACCCAAAGAACGGTGCAACAAGATCCATCTATGGACCATGCAAGCGCGCCCCAGCATACAATGCAACACAACAAACATCCGAACAACGCGGTACACCCAGCTACAGGGGTGCCGCACACCTCCTATGTTTCACCGATGAGGTGTTGGACCACGAATTTCCAGAGGGATTCAAGCCCGTAAACATAGAGGCATACGACGGAACAACAGACCCTGGGGTCTGGATTGAGGACTACATCCTTCATATCCATATGGCTCGAGGAGGTGATCTCCACGCCATCAATCTCAAAGGGCCAGCTCGTCACTGGCTCAAAGGCCTCCCCGAAAGCTCCATTGGAAGTTGGGAAGAGCTCGAAGATGCCTTTCAGGCAAATTCTCAAGGGACTTATGTCCGACCTCCGGATGCGGACGATTTGAGTCATCTAGCTCAACAGCCCGGAGAGTCAGCCCGAAAGCTTTGGAACAAGTTTCTTACTAAAAAGAACCAGATTGTCGACTGTCCGGACGCTGAAGCCTTAGCGGCTTTCAAGCATAGCGTCCGTGACGAATGGCTCGCCAAAAACCTCGGCAAAATAAGCCGAGAACGATGGCTGCATTGACAAACCTCATGACCCGCTTTTGCGTGGGAGAGGACAGCTGGCTAGCCAGATGCAGCACCAGCGACCCCAGTACATCTGATGTTAGATATGGAAACGGGAAATCATGGCGCAACAGCAATAACAAACGCCAGAATAAAGAAGACAGCACGAAGGGCACGACAGTAAATGCCGAATTCAAAAGCTCTCGGCCAGGACAAAAGCCGCCCCCTAAAGGCACCAGGGATGAATTGTCCAGCCTCAACAAAATTCTGGACCAAGTATGTCAGATTCATAGTACCCCTGGTAAACCTGCTAATCATACCCATAGAGAATGTTGGGTCTTCAAGCAGTCCGGCAAGCTCAACGCCGTACACAAGGGGGAGGATACACCAAGTGAAGACGAGGACGAGCCCCCCAAGCAAGACACGGGGGAGCAAAAGCAATTTCCACCAGAAGTCAAAACAGTAAACGTGTTACACGTAATCAAGGGAAAAAACAAGGCGGCACTCCCAAGAAAGTATACCCATGTGCCTGTCACCACGAAGTCCTGCCACTTGTCATCTCAACCTATCACTTTCGACCATCGCGATTACTCAGCAAGTATCCGACACACAGGATGGGTTGCCCTGGTATTAGACCCAGTAATTGGCGGATATCACTTCACAAGGGTCTTGATGGATGGCGGCAGTAGCCTAAACCTAATATATTAGGATACAATCCGCGGGATGGGGTTAGACCCAACACAAATTCGCCATAGCAATACTACCTTTAAAGGAGTAACACCAGGCCCAGGGGCTCGTTGTACGGGCTCCCTCCTACTACAAGTTACATTCGGCTCCCCCGATAACTTTCGTCGTGAGCATTTAACTTTCCACATCGCTCTGTTTCAAAGTGGCTATCAAGCACTGCTCGGACGCGAAGCTTTCGCTCGCTTTAACGCAATACCACACTACGCCTCCCTCACACTCAAGATGCCCGGTCCACGTGGCATCATTACAGTGCACGGAAATATCAAGCGATCTAAAGGCGCTCGGACAAGCGAAAGCATCCAATAGGTCGTCAAGACCTCAGATACAACTAATCAAGTCTGGCGCCGCTATTTATACGGAAATAAGTGGTCACACCCCTATTTGTCAATACAAGGGGCTCAACGCGCGCAGACAAGTGGCAATTTCTTATCATCTTGAATTATACATGGTTTCTTTGAAAACCATCCTTTTGCACGACAACTTTTTCACTTAACTTCCTCTCTTTTACAGACGATCATTGTGCTACACCCGTCCAGGATACGGCACAACGGAGACACAGGCGCAGACATGCAGCAGGGACCCGCTCCAAGGATTCTTTTTAGATTAAGACCCTGCATAAACCTTTTTACTGTCTCTTGTTGATACATATCCACCGTTGAGAAGGATGCTGACGTCTTGGCATGTGGCCATGCCAGAACAATGCACGTACCTGGACACACGGGGCTTCTTACAAAGGCCACTATTAAGGCCCGGTTTATACCACAAAGACCGAATACCTTAGGGAGTGTTCGGCGTCGCGAGTTTGGCCCTATATGCATCAGCTTCGAATCATTGTCTTTGGTCAAATGTTGGGTTTGCCCGGCTCCTGTGTTTTGGTGTCTTCCATTCTGCCTTGCTGGCTAAGGTAGCACCAGGAGAACTGCTGCGATTGTGCCCTGGTTCATCCGGATGAGCACCTCAGTAGAGAAAGCCGAAAACTGACTGTCATGATATAGCGTGAGACTGGTCAACCACTCGATGACCTGTGGGAATTTTAGAATTCCTCCGCCTTAACGAAGGGCCGTTTCTCGGCCAGGCATGTATGCACCCCGAGATCGGGAGAGTGCGGAGCCACCAGGGGCTATCTAGTCGCCCCACTGTCAAACTCCTATGGCTAAGTGAAAGTGCTAAAGCATTATAGTCCGGTTGCCTCGCTCGCTCTGCTATCACCTCCTTAATAGGACCAAGACGTTGGGTTAAGTGTGAATGCGTGTTTTTCCGAGCACCTCCGCATCATATGTGTGAGGGTTGAAGCCGACGGCTGCAATCTTTCAGGTTATACACATGTATACATAAAACGGCCGCCCAGGAGGCATCATATTACTTTCAGGCAAAAGTATAAAAATAGCCTTATAAAAATTTATAAATGCATTTCTCTTACAATGAGATTACATATCACTCAAACATAATATTTTTTGAGCACTGGGTCTCTATCAAACGGGCACCCTCAAGAACTTCTTCGAAGTAGTGCTCGGCAGCCTTTCGACCTATAGTCGAATCCCGCGCTGCAACATTGGTAGCATCCATCTCCGCCCAATATGCCTTAACACAGGCAAAGGCCATCTGTTCGCCCTCTATGCACGCCGACCTCCTCATCGCATCAATGCGCGGCACCACGTCAAAGACCTGCTGCCTTCTCAAGGTTCGATGCCTTCGCTTGGTTTTCCTTTTCAAGAACCCAGCAATGGTCGCCGGCGGCTTTTAATTCTATAGCCATGCTGGCCATCTTGTCTCGGGTCTCGCCATGCACGGCCTTCTCGGCTTGCAACTCTTCGGCTGCCTTCACAGCAGCCGCATTACCTAACCTCGCTTGTTTCTTGGCTCGGGCAAGTTCTGCCCGCAAGGCTTCAACAGTGGCAGCTCCATCTGCAGTCACAACATATTTAAGATACTGGCATCATGCTGCTCTTCCTATGTGGCGTTTACCAGATATTGACACTTACCCTGTGCCTCGTCAAGCCTTTTGTTAACAAGCTTGATGTCGGCGTCTGCCGCATCCAACTGCCGTTCTAAATGGGCAAACTCGCTAGTCCGGCTAGACACCGGAGCTTCCATCACCTGCGCATAAAGGCAGTATGGTTATTTCCTGGAAATATGATCCTCTGTTGGTCGCCGTTTCCGACGACAACCAGAGTCTCAGGGGCTACTATCTACACAGGGCACACCTAGCATGTGCAGGATTATGATACATTCTTTTACGTACCTCAAAGCCTGTCAGTAGACTCATAAAAGCTTCATGCAATCCGCTTTCAGCGGACGATATTCTCTCCATCACCGTATTCATCATCACACGGTGTTCATCTGAGATGGCCGCTCGCCCCACCAACTCCCTCAGAACATCCGATCGCACACTAGACAGGGCCGGACTCTTTTGTCTGCTCCCTTCGGGAGCCGGACACTGGGAGCCTCGGGGGTCAATGGGATTATCTTCTAGCCTCACCGGACTCGGAGAGGCCCTCCGCGACAACACTTCAGGGTCGCCTGCTTCTGGAGCGGAGGAGTCCGGAGGAGGCGTTTCACTCTCCATCATCTCTGGAAGAAGATCCCCCGAAGATGAGCTCATTTGAGAGGGGCTAAGGCCCAAACTGCAAAATATATGTCGTGGTTATTTTCTCAGAAGAAAAAATGGCATATCTGTACTATTAAAGGTATTTCGGGTCACTTACGACTCGTGGGAGAATTGATCCCCCCGCGGACTTTGTGCGGCAACAGCGCCCCCCAAGGTGGGACCCTCTGTGGGAGACTTCTTCTCCCGTTTGGAAGCTTCGGCTTCCGAATCCCTGGGCGCAGTCCTTTTCCTCTTCCGGTCGCCTTCCCTCATCGAGACGCTCGCTCCCTCGGCTAGAATGGGCAGCGTTGGGGGCCCGCATCCGCCCGCATTATCCTCCATAGTATCTTCCTTCAAGGGCTCCGGGCAAGGTGCGGTCTCGAGCATCTTTTCCAATACCGGATTTTCCAAACCCTCAGGGAGGGGGGCCGAACATCGAATCAACTTCGCCTTTGTTAGCCAGTCCTGGTCAAAAAGCGAACTCTCAGAAATAACTTCGTAACAAAGTAGAGAAAGTATGTTCAGCCGGAAGATGCCTTACCTGTTCGGCGGTGCGGTTACTACTCAGGCCCACGTCCTCGGTGATTTCCGGACACTCCGTCTGAGGTCCGAAGAATGACTTGTACATCTCCTCGTGCGTCAGGCCTAGAAAATTTTGAATAGCATGCGGTCCCTCGGGATTGAACTCCCACAAGCGAAGAGGCCGGCGTTTGCAAGGCTGGACTTGACGAACCAGCATAACCTGTATCACCGCAACCAAACTGAAATCTCCATTGAAGAGATCTCGAATGCGGCCTTGCAGTACAGGCACGTCCTTGACTGGACCCCAGCTCAGACCTCTGCTGATCCATGACATCAGCTGTGGTGGGGGGCTCGAGCGGAAAACAGGGGGGCCGCCCACTTGGCACTTCTAGGAGCCGTGATGTGGAACCACTCCTGTTGCCACAATTCAGACACCTCTGGGATGGAACCTTTGGGCCACGGATCTCCCGTCATCTTGCGTATTGAGGCACCTCCACACGCTGCATGTTGCCCCTCGACCAGCTTCGGCTTCACTTCAAAGGTCTTGAGCCATAGGACAAAGTGAGGGGTAACCCGGAGGAAGGCCTCGCACACGATAATAAATGTCGTGATATGAAGAAAGGAGTCCGGAGCTAGATCATGAAAATCTAGCCCGTAGTAAAACATCAAACCCCTGACAAAAGGATCCAGGGCAAGGCCTAGGCCTTGGAGGAAGTGGGAAACGAACACGACATTCTCGTTGGGTTCGGGGGTGGGGACGGCCTGCCCTCGGGGAGGTAGCCGATGCAAAATCTCGATGGTCAGATATCTGGCCTCCGTCAACTTCTTGATGTCTTCTTCCGTGACGGTGGAAGGCATCCATCGGCCTTGAAGGCTAGATCCGGACATGACTGAAGGTTCGAGGCGCCTGACCTGAACTTCGGGCGTTTGAGCTTGAGGTGGGGGAAGGATTCGATTGAGCACGGGAGGGAAAAATAAAAGCCTTGTCCCCTTTATAAAGAGGGTGAATATCAAGCGTCCTCTCCGTGTCCGTTTGGACTTGCCTATAATCTAGGAGTCCTAGAAGCGGTTGGGTTACCCACGCCCGTATTAATGAGAATCCCGGGATAAGGGGACACGATCTCTGCTTTAACAAGACGTGCCAAGGAAACCGCCTCGCATGACGCGCTGAGGTGGGATAATGAAACGACTCGGATAAAGGCTTGAATGTGGTGTGACATGCTACGGAATACGTCAGCATATTAGATTGGTGTAAATATTATTCTCTCTATGCAATATGTGGAAACTTATTTTGCAGAGCCGGACACTATCTTCATGTTCAAAATCTTCTATGGAGTACTTGGAGGAGGAACCTGCCTTGCAATGCCGAAGACAATCTGCACGCCGGACTCGTCATCATTGAAGCCTGGTTCAGGGGCTACTGAGGGAGTCCTGGATTAGGGGGTGTTCGGATAGCTGGACTATACCTTCAGCCGGACTCCTGGACTATGAAGATACAAGATTGAAGACTCCGTCCCGTGTCCGGAAGGGACTTTCCTTGGCGTGGAAGGCAAGCTTGGCGATACGGATATGAAGATCTCCTACCATTGTAACCGACTTTGTGTAACCCTAACCCTCTCCGGTGTCTATATAAACCGGAGGGTTTTAGTCCGTAGGACAAGGTACACATCAACAATCATACCATAGGATAGCTTCTAGGGTTTAGCCTCCTCGATCTCGTGGTAGATCTACTCTTGTACTACCCATATCATCAATATTAATCAAGCAGGACGTAGGGTTTTACCTCCATCAAGAGGGCCCGAACCTGGGTAAAACTTCATGTCCCTTGTCTCCTGTTACCATCCGGCCTAGACGCACAGTTCGGGAGCCCCTACCCGAGTTCCGCCGGTTTTGACACCGACAACGAGGGATCTCTTGGCAGCTCCTTTCTTGCTGCGCAGGGGCCGAACACGGAGGGTCTCGCCTCGGGGCTGCGCGCCTTGGAGCTAGGGCGCCTTCTTGGGGAGGAGGTGGCGGAGGCACCTCCTGATCCTCGCCTCCTGCGCGGAATGGAGGGCGAGGCAGCGAGAAGGACGGCCAGGGTGATCCCGGGTTCCCCAGTTCCGTCCGGGTTGCATCATCATGTTTTCAAAACTTGCATCCGTCCAGGTTCCCCCAGTTCCGTCCGTTCTCCGTTCTGAGCCCAGACACACTTGCACGCGCCCGCGGCATGCCCGAAATAGTATTTTCTAAGTGGCTAGAAAATGTTCTCGGAATGGGTAGAAAGTTGGCATGCGGTGTTGTTATGTTGTCGGTAGACCGCCTGCCAAGTTTCATCGCATTCGGAGTCCGTTTGATGCTCCAACGGATAACCATAGCGGCATTATAGTCGGTCTAACATCGGAGGTTTTCGGTCTCCGGAAACAGTCGTCGGGTCTCTCTCTCTTCTCTCCTCTCAGACCGAGGCCTTCTTCACAGCCCAAGTTCCAACTGACCCCTCGCGCGTGTCTGAAAACTTACCCGAACCCGACCCGGGCAGTCGTCACCGTTGGATCCGGATCATCCCCAAACGTCTACAGAACATCTCTGTTGTCTTTATTGGGCTACCTAACCTATTCATCTCGGACCGTCCGATTTTTATCGGAGGGACCAAATAGTCTAACATCTAATCCCCTACCTATATAACCAGACAAAACCCTAAAATTTAGGAGTCTTGTCCCATCCAACAAATCCCCTCACCCCCTGTTGTCAGTCCTCTCCTTCCTCGGGATCCCTCCAGATCTACTAATCTGCCCAACCACAGGGCCTTCCACTGATCTTCTCCGCAGTCCAGCCACGCATCGAGGAGCGCCTTGAGCTTCACCTCACGTGCCACCTCCTCGTCCTCCAGCAGCTCCTCCCTGTGCGCCTCCTCTGGTTCCCGAGGTCGGGCCGCCCCGTGCCCGCAACCCTCACGCGAGCCGGCGAGCTCTTCTGCCTGAGCCGGCGACCAACCCGCAGGTTGTGCCCTCTAGCAACCCTTCCATCGGCAACAACGTCCAGGGCCGGCCTCGTCCCGCTGCTCTCCTCCCCTGTCTTTCTCCCTTCCTTAACGCTCTCTCTCACATCTCTCTCTCCCTGTACTTGCCACAGAAGGAACCGCCGCCGCCAAGTTCTTGCCGGGGGCGACGCCGCTCGGATCTGGCTGTCTCCGCGTCGTCCGCGCCCCTGCCTCGCCATGGACACGCCTCCCTGCTGCCGAAGCCCCACGACCCCGCACCAAGTCCCTCGCCGTCGCCTCTGCTTCATCCGGTTCGAGCGAGCGTGGCCGCCCCCTGCGTAGACCCGTTCCATCGCCCGCGTCGCGCCATGGCCCTCTTCGCCCGGATCCCACCGCCGCCAAGTCCATCACTTCATGAACCTCCCTGCTTCACTGCCTGGGGACTACGCACACAACCAGGATCAAGAGAATTAAACCATATCTTAGCATCACCCTTTAATGAGAACGGAAATATTTTAAGGATATAAAAGTAGCAAGTTCTCTCATCATTAGTGAACAGGGTGGCTATATCATTTAATTTAGTAAGATGTGCAACAACAGTTTCAGATTCATAGCCATGAAAAGGATCAGATTCAACCAAAGTAATTATATCAGGATCAACAGAGAATTCATAATCCTTATCAGTAACACAGATAGGTGAAGTAGCAAAAGTAGGGTCAGGTTTTATTCTAGCATTAAGAGATTGCTGCTTCCAGTTAGCTAATAACCTCTTGAGTTCATATCTATCTTTGCAAGCTAAAATAGCTAAAGCAGCTTCTTTTTCAAAAACATAACCCTCAGGAATAACAGGTGAGTCTTCATCATCACTTCCATCAATATTATCAGATTCAATATTCTCATTCTCTCTAACCCTAGCAAGTTGTTCATCAAGAAATTCACCAAGTGGTACAGTTGTATCAAGCATAGAAGTAGTTTCATCATAAGTGTCATGCATAGCAGAAGTGTCTTCATCAATAACATGCGACATATCAGAACGAATAGCAGAAGCGGGTTTAGGTGTCGGAAGCTTACTCAAATCAGAAGGTGAATCAAGTGCAGAGCTAGATAGCTGTTCCTTACCTCCCTTCATAGTTGAGGGATAAATCTTGGTTCTTGGATCTTTCAAGTTCTTCATAATGATAAGCAGATATAAATCCCAAGTGACTCAAAGCATAGAGCTATGTTCCCAGGCAACGGCGCTAGAAAATAGTCTTGATAACCCACAAGTATAGGGGATCGCAACAGTTTTCGAGGGTAGAGTATTCAACCCAAATTTATTGATTCGACACAAGGGGAACCAAAGAATATTCTCAAGTATTAGCAGCTGAGTTGTCAATTCAACCACATCTGGACACTTAATATCTGCAGCAAAGTATTTAGTAGCAAAGTAATATGATATTAGTGGTAACGGTAGTAAAAGGTAACGGTAGCAAAAGTAATGTTTTTGGTATTTTGTAGTGATGATAGCTATAGCAACAGAAAAGTAAATAAGCGAAGAACAATATATGGAATGCTCGTAGGTAATGGATCAGTGATGAAGAATTATGCCGGATGCGGTTCATCATGTAACAATCATAACATAGGGTGACACAGAACTAGCTCCAGTTCATCAATGTAATGTAGGCATGTATTCCGAATATAGTCACACGTGCTTATGGAAAAGAACTTGCATACCATCTTCTGTTCTACCCTCCCATGGCAGCAGGGTCCTAACGGAAAGTAAGGGATATTAAGGCCTCCTTTTAATAGAGTACCGGACCAAAGCATTAACACATAGTGAATACATGAACTCCTCAAACTACGGTCATCACCAGTAAGTATCCCGATTATTGTCACTTCGGGGTTAACGGATCATAACACATAATAGGTGACTATAGACTTGCAAGATAGGATCAAGAACTCTCATATATTGATGAAAACATAATATGTTCAGATCTCAGATCATGGCACTCGGGTCCTAGTGACAAGCATTAAGCATAGAAAAGTCATAGCAACATCAATCTCAGAACATAGTGGACATTAGGAATCAAACCCTAACAAAACTAACTCGACTACATGATAAATCTCATCCAACCCATCACCGTCCAGCAAGCCTATGATGGAATTACTCATGCATGGCGGTGAGCATCATGAAATTGGTGATGGAGGATGGTTGATGATGACGATGGCGACGGATTCCCCTCTTCGGAGCCCCTAACGGACTCCAGAGCAGCCCTCCCGAGAGGTTTTAGGGCTTGGCAGCGGCTCCGTTTCGTAAAACGCGATGAATCATTCTCTCTGATTTTTTTCTCCCTGAAAGCAAATATATAGAGTTGGAGTTGAGGTCGGAGGAGCTCCAGGGGGCCCACAAGGTAGGGGGCACGCCCTAGGAGGGCAGGCACGCCCCCCACCCTCGTGGACAGGTGGTGGGCCCCCTGGTCTTCATCTTTTGCAAGGATTTTTTATTATTTCCGAATAGATGTTCCGTGAAGTTTCAGGTCATTCCGAGAAATTTTGTTTCTGCACATAAATAACACCATAGCAATTCTGCTGAAAACAACGTCAGTCCGGGTTAGTTCCATTCAAATCATGCAAGTTGGAGTCCAAAACAAGGGCAAAAGTGTTTGGAAAAGTAGATACGTCGGAGACGTATCAGCCATAATTTCAGAAGATTTATGTAACGCCCTCGATGCGGCTATATCTCCTACGTGTCGAAGCACGACTTAGAGGCATAACCTCATTGAAAGCAGTGTCGCAAGTAAGGTAATCTTCATAAACAACCCATGTAAATAGATAATAGGGGAAAAAGGTACATAGTTGGCTTACACTCGCCACGTCACACAAGTACATAAATAACATTACAATCATCCAATGCACTCATGGTTCCACTACAGTACCAAAATAAAAGATCAACCCCAACATGCAACACGGTCCCAATCGCCACAACTGGGCACCACTACTGATCATCAGGGAAAGACACATAGTAACGGCGTGAGTCTTCGTCGAACTCCCACTTGAGCTCAAGCGCATCATCTGGAACGGAGTCATCGGTCCCTGCATCTGGTTTGGAAGTAATCTGTGAGCCATGGGGACTCAGCAATCTTGCACCCTCGCGATCAAATCTATTTAAGCTTATAGGTAAGGCAAGGTAATATGTGGAGCTGTAGCAAGCGACTAGCATATATGGTGGCTAACCTGTTCGCAAAAGAGAGCAAGAAGAGAAGGCAAAGCACGAACGAAGAACTATAGAACAACCTACGGCAAACATTACTCCAACACCGTGTTCACTTCCCGGACTCCGCCGAGAAGAGAGCATCACGGTAACACACGCAGTTGATTCATTTTAATTAAGTTAAGGTTCATGTTATCTACAATCGGACATTAACAAATTCCCATCTGCCCATAACCGCGGGCACGGCTTTCGAAAGTTCAAATCCCTGCAGGGGAGTCCCAACTTAGCAAATCACAAGCTCTCACGGTCAACGAAGGATATACCTTCTCTCGAGACATTCCGATCATACTCGGCATCCCGGTTCTACAAGACACCCTAGATAAGGGTAAAACTAAAATAGCAACACCGCCCGAATGTGCCGACAAATCCCGATAGGAGATGCACATATATTGTTCTCAGGGCACACCGGATTGTCCAAGGTACGGGTAGGCTAGCCCAGAGTTGCCCCTGGTGGCCACCGGCAGCTGACAGGTTGGACCAACACTCAGAGGAGCACTGGCCCGGGGGTTTAAATAAAGATGACCCTTGAGTCCGCATAACCCAAGGGAAAAAGAGGCTAGGTGGCGAATGGTAAAACCAAAGTTGGGCATTGCTGGAAGAGTTTTATTCAGGGCGAACTGTCAAGGGGTTCCCATTACCACCCAACCGCGTAAGGAACGCAAAATCCGGTAACATAACACCGATATGACGGAAACTAGGGCAGCAAGAGTGAAACAAAACACTAGGCAAAAGGCCAAGCCTTACACCCTTTAGCAAGTATATAGATGCGTTAATATAAAAAGATAATATAGTGGTATCCCAAAAATAAACAATGTTCCAACAAGGAACGATCTCCAATCTTCACCTGCAACTAGCAACGCTATAAGAGGGGCTGAGCAAAGCGGTAACATAGCCAATCAACAGTTTGCTAGGACATGGTGGGTTATAGGTTGGACATGGCAATTTGGGAGGCATGATAAGAAAGTGGTAGGCATCGTAGTATAGGCATAGCAAAAGAGCGAGCATCTAGCAATCAAACATAGAAGTGATTTCGAGGGTATGATCATCTTGCCTGCAAAGTTGTCAGAGTTGACTGGATCCTCGTAAGCCAACTCAACGGGCTCCTCGTTAGCGAACTCGTCTCTCGGCTCTGCCCAAACAAGACAAAACAAGCAAAAGGAACACAATCAACCACGTGCAAGGCTCGAACAACATGATGCAAACATGGTATGCTATGCGGGATGCGATAAGTGATGCATATGCAAGATTTCACAAGGAATGATTGAACCTGGCCTCAACATGGAAATCCAAGAGTGCCACTGGAAAGGTGAGGTGATTTCGGTTGAAATCGATATAAAGATCACCGGAATCGGACGCACGGTTTGCAAATGGCAAGCAAAACAAATATGGCACCGGTCTGCGATAAACAGCAAGTAGCCATCTAAATGCATCAAGTTAAATATGCTACAACACTCAAACAAGACAAAAAAAATACATGGCAGGGATACACTCATAATGCTTGACAAAAGATGAACACTGATCTATGGCCAATTCATCCATTAACAGGTTCAAACAAGCATGACAAAAATGCGAATGATAAGCAGGTTTCAGACTTGGTGAAATTAACACAAGTCTGGAATTTCACATCAGGTAGCACACTTTGGAGCATGAAAACTATATGCTACAGGAACTTAACATGGCAAAGCAAGGCAGGGCAGGAAGCTACTCAAAGCACTTAACAAAAGTCCCTTAGTGATCTTGAGCCAAAATGGATCAGAAAATACAATTGCAAGCATGTCAACATGGCAAAAACATAATCAGATTACAGACTTAGTGAAAAACTGGAGCATGCAAATATGTTAACGAGTAGGCATGTTCATGAGCTCAATGCACTCACTACAGAGCAAGGCATGACAAACTAAGCTTACACCCATCAAGAATACATATTATAGAAGCTAGACATGGCAAGAACAACAGCATAGCATGCATGGATCAACAACAACATCCTCGGCAAAATCGCTAACAAGTAAACAATCTGCCAGGATTCACGAAATAGCAAAAGTAGAGCTCGATGGACTCAAGCTAGGTTGCTCCATAATTGCAAACAAAGACATGGATGGATAGAGCACCACAATGTTAACAAATCATCCTTGCTGATCATCCTCAAAAGAGGCATGGATCACTAGGAAACAACATGAACATATGGCATATTGATAAAATCAGATCAAGGACTTGTGAAATTCTAAGTCTCTGAAAACAGCATTAACGAATGCACTACTTTTCAAGCTTGTGCTAGTCAACCTCTGTAAAGATGGAATGGCATATAACAAAACTCATGTATAACTCAGGAGAATATCATGCACACATTAATCATGGAAAAAAATGACAAATAGCTATTTGGTGTAGCAGATCTGACAATTATCTCAAATAGCTCTTTTCCAACAGCATTTCGGGCATCAAGGCGAGCTCAAATGAAAATGCAATGAGATGAAATGATTTACTCTCTGAGACGAACATTTTGATATGCTACACGTGCAAAACGGAGCTACGGATACGGAGTTACGACATGATGAACAATGCCAAAAAATATGCAGACTTAGGGGAAAAACGGGGTCAACCCCTAGGGTTTCACTGTAGCAGCGGATCTGGATCTGAGCGTGCACGCCGTTCGAGGTTCGTCGGTCGGAGTTCCTATTCACCGGGGAGGAGAGGTCACCGGACTTGGCGCGACGAGGAGGAGGAGAGGCCGGAGTGCGCCGGGGACGAGGAGGCGGGGAGGAGGCGGACGGTGGCGGCGTGGTGGCACGGTGGAGGAGGCACGGGCCGGACGCGGCGGAGCTCGGCTCCGGCCGGCGAGCTGCGTGGCGGCCGCCGGCGATGGCTCGGGGCAGCTCGGTGGCCGGGCGCGAGGGAGAGGTGGTGCGTGCGGGATAGAGGCAGCGGGGCGACGTGGGCCGCGGGGGCCCCGAGCGGGCTCGGCGGGCCGCGGGCGCTGAGGCGGGGATGTGGGGCGCCGCTCGCCACATGGCGCGCCCCGGTTGGCGGCGGCGACGTGTCTGGAGGAGGCGGATGTTGTCCGGCGGAGGAGATGGATCTTTTCTAGGGTTAGGGGGAAGAAGACCCGAAAATTTCGGGAGGGGATCTATATATAGGCATAGAGGGAGCTAGGAGAGTCCAAATGAGGTGCGGTTTTCGGCCACGCGATCGTGATCGAACGCTCTAGATTATGAAGAGGGTTTAGGTGGGTTTTGGGCCAAATTGGAAGGGTGTTGGGCTGCAACACACACGCGGCCTTCTCGGCCCCTCGGTTAACCGTTGGAGTATCAAACGAAGTCCAAATGGCACGAAACTTGACAGGCGGTCTACCGGTGGTAAACCAAGTCCGCTTGGCAAGTCTCGGTCCAATCCGGAAATGTTTAACCCCCACACACGAAAAGAGGTAGAAAGTACCACCGGAGGAGATAGGAGCACCGGAATGCAAAACGGACAACGGGGAAAATGCTCGGATGCATGAGACGAACATGTATGCAAATGCAATGCACATGATGACATGATATGCGATGCATGACAAAGGCAACAACACACGGAGGCAAAAACCCGAACCCGAGGAAATAAAATAACTTAGTGCCGGAAACGGCCAGAGTTGGGATACATATAAGGTAAATTACATCCGGGGTGTTACAACACTCCACCACTACGAAAGGATCTCGCCCCGAGATCTAGGACTGGAAGAACGCCGGGTACTCAGAACGGAGGTGATCCTCGCATTCCCAGGTGGCTTCACGGTCAGAGTGGTGTGACCACTTGAGTTTGAGGAATTTGATTGACTTATTGCGAGTCTTGCGTTCAATCTCTTCAAGAATAGCAACTGGGTGCTCACGATAAGAGATATCTTCTTGGAGATCAATGTCTTCGAAGTTGACGGTGCGGTCAGGAGTCTTGAAGCACTTGCGGAGCTGAGAGACATGGAACACGTCGTGCACATTTGCAAAGTTTGAAGGAAGCTCGAGTTGATAGGCGAGATCACCTCTCTTGCTGACGATCTTGAAAGGGCCCACGTATCTAGGGGCAAGCTTCTCTTTGATACCGAAGCGACGAGTACCTTTCATTGGAGAGACGCGGAGGTACACATGATATCCGATCTCGAAAGCCAAATCACGATGCTTACTATCATAGTAGCTCTTCTGACGCGATTGCGCTGCTTTGAGGTTATCATGAATGACTTTGCACATTTCCTCTGCCTCTGTGATCAAGTCATTTCCAAGAAGTTGACGTTCACCAGTCTCTGACCAGTTAAGAGGAGTATGGCGCTTCCTACCATACAGAATTTCGAATGGGGCCTTGCCCGAACTTGCTTGAAAACTGTTGTTGTAGGAGAATTCGGCATATGGAAGACAATCTTCCCACTTCATACCGAAGGAGATAACGCAAGCCCTGAGCATATCTTCAAGAATCTGATTGACACGCTCGACTTGACCGCTAGTTTGAGGATGGAATGCTGTGCTGAAGCGGATGTTGGTGTCCAGGGCCTTCTGAAAAGAATCCCAAAACTTGGAGGTAAAGATGCTGCCACGGACTGAAGAGATCAACTGTGGAATGCCATGCAGAGAGACAATCCGAGAGGTATACAGCTCCGCCAATTGAGCTGCAGTGATAGACTCTTTGATAGGCTGAAAGTGAGCCACTTTAGTGAGTTTGTCGATGACAACGAATATAGCATCATTGCCACACTTGGACTTTGGAAACCCAGTAACGAAGTCCATCTCAATGTGGTCAAACTTCCATTCTGGAATGGCAAGAGGTTGGAGGAGACCAGCTGGTCTTTGGTTTTCTGCCTTCACTCGTCTGCAGACATCACACTCATTCACGAACTGAGCAATCTCGCGCTTCATTCGAGTCCACCAATAAGCCTGCTTGAGGTCCTGATATATCTTCGTACTCCCAGGGTGGATGGAGAGGAGAGAATTTTGAGCCTCATTCATAATAACTTTACGAAGGTCATCTTTGGGCACAACAATACGATCCTCGAAGAAGAGAGTATCCTTGTCATCAAGGCGGTAGCACTTGTACTTGGGTTGACTCTTGGCAATCCCAGTCTTCACCTTCTTCACCATAGCATCAAGAAGTTGAGCCTCGCGAATATGAACTTCCGAAGTAGGAGAGACTTGAAGGTTGGCAAGGAAACCTTGAGGAACAACTTGCAAATTGAGTTTGCAGAAAGCTTCACAAAGCTCGGGTTGGTAAGGCTTGAGAATCAGACTGTTGCAGTAAGCCTTCCTGCTCAAACCGTCAGCAATCACATTGGCCTTGCCTGGAGTATACTCGATACTCGGATTATACTCTTGAATCATTTCGACCCAACGAGTCTGCGTGAGGTTGAGATTAGGCTGAGTGAAGATGTACTTGAGACTCTTGTGGTCAGTGAAGATGTCCACTTTTCTTCCAAGTAAGAGATGTCTCCAAGTCAAAAGAGCATGCACAACTACCGCCAACTCGAGGTCATGAGTGGGGTAGTTCTTCTCGTTGGGCTTCAACTGGCGAGAGGTATAAGCCACAACTTTCTTCTCTTGCATCAACACTGCACCAAGACCTTGAAGAGAGGCATCGCAGAAGACCTCGAACGGTTTGGATTCATCAGGAGGAGTCAGAACTGGAGCAGTGACCAATTTCTCTTTCAATGTGTTGAAAGCGATGTCACATTTCGGAGACCAAACGTACTTAACGTGCTTCTGGAGAAGGTTTGAAAGAGGCTTCGCGATCTTTGAAAAGTTCTCAACGAACCTTCGACAGTAGCTTGCGAGACAAAGGAAGCTGTGGAGTTGCTTCATGTTCTGAGGTGGTTCCCAATTCACAATTGCAGACACCTTCTCAGGATTCACCGCTATGCCCTTGGCAGAGATGATATGCCCAAGATAAAGAACCTCATCGAGCCAAAACTCGCACTTTGAGAACTTGGCGTAGAACTGATGTTCCCTGAGCTTATCGAGCACCAAACGCAAGTGCTTGGCATGATCTTCCTTGTTCTTCGAAAAGACCAGAATGTCATCGAGATAGACCAAAATGAAGTCATTTGTGTAGGCGTTGAAGATGAAGTTCTTCATGCGAGAGAAAGTCGGAGGAGCGTTGACGAGGCCAAAATACATGACAGTGTATTCATATGAACCATAGCTTGTTCTGAAAGCCGTCTTGGGAATATCTTTCTCATGGATTCGAATCTCGTGATAGCCCATACGGAGATCAAGCTTGGAGAATACTTGGGTACCTTTGAGTTGTTCGAACAGCTCATTGATGTTGGGAAGTGGGTACTTGTTCTTGATAGTCTTCTTGTTCAATGGACGGTAATCAACACAAAGTTGGTCCGTTCCATCCTTCTTCTTCACAAAAAGTACTCCACAACCCCACGGAGAAGAACTAGGTCGGATGAGACCCATTCGCTCTTGAATATCGAGTTGCTTCTTCAGCTCCTTCAACTCTTCAGGTCCGAGCTTGTAAGGACGTTTGCAAACTGGTTCCGTGCCACGCTCAAGATCAATGACGAATTCAACTGGCCGGTGCAGAGGCATTCCTGGAAGCTCTTCTGGAAAGATGTCTTGATATTCGCAAACGACTGGAATTTGGGAGATGGCATCCAGTTCACCTCTCTCATTGAGAGAAAACAGACGGATGGTATCATCCCGAGCGGCAAAGACAATTACATCCTCAAACGAATGAGTCAATTGAATCTACCTCGCAGCACAATCAAGCTGAGCCTTGTGCTTAGAAAGCCAATCCATTCCGAGAATAAGATCAATATCCGAGTCACCAAGAACCGTAGGAGAAGACAGAAACTTGTAGTCACCCAAAGTGATAGTAACATACAGAACGATGGAATTAGCATTCATGCGCCTACCGGGAGAGACAACTGCTATCGGTCTAGGCAAAACTTGCAAAGCCAACTCATTCTTAGATGCAAACGGTCTTGAGATGAAAAATGCGATGCACCGGTGTCAAAAAGAACTTTAGCTGGAATATCGTTAACAGGAAGGTTACCCATGATGACATCTGACGAGTCCTCTGCCTGAGCTGCATTCACCAAATTGACCTTGGCGTGCTTGGGGTTATGCTTGACCACAGCTATACTTGCCGATCTCACAGGAGGAGGAGGAGGAGGAGGGAGACGCCTCTGATTGAAGCATTTGTTAGCATAGTGACCCTTCTGTTCGCACTTGTTGCACATGACCCCTGAAAGCAGACGGTGATATGGAGCACTCAATCTTGGAGCTTGAGACGAAGTCTTGTTTTGAAAGCCAGGGTTGGGTGGGTGGGATGATCCACTGCCACCTTTGCTCTTCTGCTGATACGGCTGACGGAACGGAGGAGGAGGAAGCCAAAACTTATGCTGCTTGGCCACTTGAGTTGAGGAAGAAGGAGTAGCATCTCTGACTCGCTTCTTGGAAGCATCGCACTTCAGTTGAGCAGCCTCTTGCTTCAATGCCATGTTGTAAAACTCATCGTACCTCATGGGCTCAAAGATAACAAGAGCTAGCTGGATTTCTTCTCTGAGACCACCCCTGAACTGGTATATCATGCTCTTCTCGTCAGGGACGTCCTGCTTAGCAAAACGGGCGAGCTTCTGAAACATCTTGTTGTACTCGTAGACAAACATAGAGCCTTGCTTCAGGTTGCGGAATTCCTCACGCTTGCTTTCAACCATGCTTTGAGGAATATGATGAGCTTTGAAGTCTTGACGGAATTCATCCCAGGTAATCACACGGCCTCCTATGGAATCTTTGTACTGCTGAAACCATTCTGCAGCTTGGTCTTTGAGTTGGAAGGAAGCGAACTTGACAAAGTCGTTAGGCCTGACGTTACTGCACTCGAAATGCTTGCATAAGTCCACGAGCCAATCATCAGCGTCAGTTGCCTCAACACAATTGCTGAAAGCATTTGGCTGGTTAGCAAGGAACTGGTTGAGTGTAACAAAGTGATTCTGATTGTTGCCTTGGTTGCCTTGGTTCGCTTGGTTGCGCTCTTGAAGAATTTGCATGATCAGCTGCGTGTTTGCATTGGTAGCGGCCATCACAGCTTGCCATGCCTCCGGAGGAGGAGGTGGAGGTGGCGGATCAGGATTCGGAGTCGTGCGCGTTGGAGGAGCCATCCTGAAGAGGTTGACATCCATTAGCACATTGATAGACAAATATTGAAGCTGAACCAAACGGGTTGAAATTGCAACATATAGTCTTCACATCCAAACAAAATGAATGAATGCATTCCAATTGAAATTGTCACATATCCATAAATTGAGAAGCCACTTAGAATTGATGTAGAAGAATAAAATCAACAAGGTACGGAACAAGAATGAATACTCGGTAAGGATCACCCAATCTCAAACCAAATATCTGTGGAAGAAGAACTATAGCTACAAGAATTCCCACATATGAAACTCCCGAACCTTTCCGGTTATGCAATCAGGTGTTGGGGATACAGGGGAAGCATAATATCTCACCCAAATCTAGCAAATCCTACATCCAGCTGTATCCATCCTTCAACACATAACCGAGAAAACTTCGGAAATCGTCTACCTCAACCTTCGAAAAGCATCCGTTATACAAGTTATGGCAATACTCCCGAACTCCCGCCCAAGTACTGGGTGGCGTCGAGGTTATCTCACCAACAACTGCATAAAAGAGATTTTCGATGTCGGCGAAACTAAACTCAGGTATTCCAGAACTGCAACGATAAAATTGTGACGACAACACCTCGGAGCTCAACTCCCCGGGACACTGCCACAACCCCTAAATGACAGGAGGCACCAAGAACAATGTTCTCATCACAAATCGATCGGAACGATTCCAAGATACCCGCGTGATCCTAAAAATAATTTAGTGAAAATTTGAGAAGAGAAGAGTCAAAACTCTACGTCAGGATGCCTTACCAGAGCGATGAAGGGACTGGGAAGTAAAAAGAATTCCTAAACTCTCCGATATATAATTCCTAAATGACTCAAAACATTTTTTTGTAGACTCAACTCGTCAACTAATTTGATCAAGCAGGGGGGATCCTAAGGTCGGGGAAGGCTCTGATTACCAACTTGTAACTGTCGGATTTCGGGTTCCGGCAGACCCTTGAGGTTCGAACACCGGGGTGCGCGTAGAGATTTCGCCTTCTACCTACCTGCACCCCTCCGCCTCGCTAAGATATAAGCTATGGAAAGAACAACACAAGAGACACAGGGTTTATACTGGTTCGGGCCACTGTTGATGGTGAGGCGTTTAACCCCCAAGGCAGCTGCGGCCTTCAAGCCCGCTATTAAACCTTCATACTCCGCTATGTTGTTGGAGACCTTTTCACCTTGCTGGAAACAGAGCTGTACACCGTAGTAGAGCTTGTCCCGAGTGGGCGATATAAGCACCGCCCCAGCCCCAGCGCCATGCCTGGAGAACGCCCCATCGAAGTACATGACCCAGCCTTCTAGTGCCTCGCTTTTCGGGGAGAGGGACCGATCCTCGTCAGCCTTGAGGCCTGGTGCCTCCGTCCATTCTGCCACAAAATCCGCTAATGCTGCTCCCTTGATGACTCTGGTCGTGCTGAATTCGAGCTGAAACGCTTGCAGTTCTATGTTCCACTCAGCGACCCTTCCAGCTGAGTTAGGGCTCCTGAGCACTCTCTCCAGGGGGTATGACGAGACGACCTTGATGGGGTGACCCTAAAAATACTGCCGCAGCTTGCGTGAGGCCACCAGTAGCGCGAGGAGGAGCTTCTGAGGCATGGGATACCGTTCCCTCGCGTCCCGCAACACCGTGCTGACGAAGTACACTGGGTGCTCAACGAGGTTGGGTGCGTTAGTGCTGGTGGCGCCCTCCGGAGACCATGGCGCCTCCTGAGGCGATGAGGCCTCCTGAGGCTAGCCGTCTGGGAGAGGGGCCTCTTCCGCCTCCGGTGCACTCCTCTGCGGCGGCCAATCCTCCTTAGCCGTGGTGGCGGTTTCTGTGGGCCTTCCTGGTTCCTGTTTTGCCTTGTCCCTGGATGCTGCTGTGGTTTTGATTCGACACTCCTCCCTAACGGCCACCAGGGCTGCACTGGCGGAGTAGGGAGTGGCGGCGAGGTAAAGCACCAGGGGCTCTTGAGGGCGCGGAGCCACCATGACCGGAGGGCTGGTCAGGTATCTCTTGAGATCCCGGAACGCCTTGTCGGCCTCTTCAGTCCATTCAAAGGGCCCCTTTTTCTTCATTAGCTGGAAGAAGGGAAGCGCTCGCTCTCCCAACTTGGAGATGAAGCGCCCTAGCGCGGTCACTCGCCCAGTGAGCTTCTGCATTTCTCTGAGGGTCTTTGACGGGCTCATGTCCTCGACCGCCTTGACCTTTTCCGGGTTAGCCTCGATGCCTCGGTGGGACACGAGGAAACCCAAGAGCTTGCCCGAGGGGACACACACTTCTCTGGGTTGAGCCGCAGGTTCACTGCGTTGAGGCTCGCGAAGGTTTCCTCCAGGTCTTGTATCAGGGTCCTGGCCTCCCGAGACTTCACCACAATGTCATCGACATAAGCCTCAACATTCTTCCCGAGCTACGGGCCCAAGGTGATGTGCATCAGCCGCTGAAAGGTCGCCCCTGCGTTACGCAGCCCGAATGGCATGCATGTGTAGCAGTACACCCCACACGGGGTTAAGAAGGCTGTCTTTTCGACGTATTCTACCGCCATCTTGATCTGGTGATACCCAGAGAAGGCATCCAAGAAGCATTGCAGGTCGCATTCTGCGGTGGAATCGACGATCTGGTCGATGCGGGGGAGCGGGAACGGATCTTGCGGGCATGCCTTGTTGAGGTTGGTGAAGTCGACACACATGCGCTCCTTCCCTCCCTTCTTTGGCACAACGACGGGGTTGGCCAACCAATCCGGGTATCGGACCTCGCGAATGACCCCAACGGCCTCTAGTTTGCGGGTCTCTTGGACGATGAAGGCCTGCTTTTCTGTGGACTGCGGCCTTGCCTTCTGCTTCACAGGGCGCACGTTGGGGCACACGTTGAGGTGATGCTCGATTATGCTCCTTGGGATCCCCGCTAACTGGTCAGGCTCCCAAGCGAATACCTTCTTGTTTGTGCGCAGGAACCTGACCAGGGCCTCCTCCTGCTCGGGCTCGAGGTTGGCGCCTATGGTGAAAGTGGCATGGGTGGACCCGTCCTCATCGACGGGTATCTGCTTGGTTTCTGCCTTGTCTTGGATGAACAACTGGTTCTTCTTGGCGGGTGCAGCCCGCTTGGGCTCGGGGGTCTCTGAGTCGGCGGGCTGTGCCGCCGCCGCCGTCCTGAAGGGAGCTTGAGCACTCGCAGCGCGTCTCCGGTGTCCTCGTGCACGGTGAGGACACCGCTGCTCCCGGGCATCTTCATGAGGTTGTATGCCGGGTGCGTCGCGGCCATGAACTGGGCCAGCGCTGGGTAGCCGAGGATGGCATTGTAGGGGAGGCCGATGGGGGCGATGTCGAAGTCGACCAGCTCCGTGCGGAAGTTGTTGTATGTGCCGAAGGTTACTGGGAGCCGGATCTGTCCCAAGGAGCTGGATGATCCGCCCCCAACGCCTGAGAAGGGCTGGCTGGGTTGTAGCCGTTCCAGGGGTATGCAGAGGCGGTTGAAGGCCTCAACCGAGAGCACGTTGAGGCCCGCACCGCCATCGATGAGAGTTCTGGTGACGGCCACTTGGCAGATGGTGGGGGTGCACAGCATGGGGAGCGCACCCGAGCAGGCCGAGTTGGATGGGTGGTCCTCCGAGCTGAAGGTCAGGCCGGCCTTGGGCACCGCCCGGTCCGGAAGAGCCCCCTGCCGCATGGAAGCGGCGCTGACCCGGTGGATGAACGACTTGACGTGGTGACTTGTAGGCGGCGCCTGCGAGCCGCCCAGGAAGGCCGCGACGACAGGAGGTTGCGGAGCTCTTCCCAAGAGGCCACGGAGGCTGCCGGCAGGTGGAGCAGCCATGCGCGTGGAGCGCCGGTGAGGGCCATGGGGAGCCAGTTGTCCATGACCCTATTGTCACCTCCAGCTTCGAGGATGGCCTCCTCGTACGCCAGCAAGAAGGCCAGCGGATCAGTCACGCCGCTGTAGCGCGGCGGCGTCGCTGGCTTGAACTTGTCCGGCCACCGTGCCCGTTGCAGGGCTGGGGCCAGGCCTCGGAGCCCCCTGGCCCCCGTGCTGGCGCCGGCGGCCGGAGCGGGCGACGCGCTACTCATCGCGAGGCAGGCCGTGGCGGTGGTGGAAGGGAAAACTCCGGTGCACCCCTACCTGGCGCGCCAAATGTCGGATTTCGGGTTCTGGCAGACCCTTGAGGTTCGAACACCGGGGTGCGCACGGAGATTTCGCCTTCTACCTACCTGCACCCCTCCGCCTCGCTAAGATCTAAGTTATGGAAAGAACAACACAAGAGACACAGGGTTTATACTGGTTCGGGCCACCGTTGTGGTGTAATACCCTACTCCAGTGTGTGGTGTGGTGGATTGCCTCTTGGGCTGATGATGATGAGCTATACAAGGAAGAACAGCCTCGCGAGGGTCTGTTCCTGGCTGGGGCGATGAACTTCTAGGATGAGTTCAGTCACCCTTCTCTCTCTCTCTCTTCTCCGATTTTTCCCCCTGCTACCCTGGGGGTGGCTAGTCCTATTTATAGGCAAACGCCCTGGGCCTCTTCCCAAATATTGAGCGGGAAGGGCGCCAACAATTGGCCATTTTGAAGGGGGACATCTGGTACACTTATCCTGACTAAAGTTGGTCCTCGCCTGCCAAAGGCTCTCGTGGTGACGATGGCTTGGGCTCCACAATGACTTCGTCCCTGCCGTTGGGCTGGTCTTGGTCTCGTTGCACCGAAACGGGTGCCTTTGCTTGATGCTCTCGCCTGCGCTTGCTCCCTTTGCAGCAAAGAGGAAAGGAGGACAATGCGCGGGCTGACGCCCGCCTGGCACCCTTGGTCGTCAGGGCTTGCGTCACGGGCACATCGTGAGGTACCCCGCCTTGATCTCTTCGCCTCCTTGCGAGCCAGCCTGATGAGGCCGCGCCTGAGGAAGCTCTGTGTCATCCGCCCCGCGAGGCTTGACCCCTCGCGAGGGTCTTGGGTTTGTGTTGATGAAGATGGGCCGTGATGGGCCCCTCCTCGAGCCACGCCGCAGGCCGCAGGCAGGCAAGTCTACGGACCCCCGTTCCCAGAACACCGACAGTAACGCCCTCGATGCGGCTATATCTCCTACATGTCGAAGCACGACTTAGAGGCATAACCGCATTGAAAGAAGTGTCGCAAGTAAGGTAATCTTCACAAACAACCCATGTAAATAGATAATAGGGGAAAAAGGTACATAGTTGGCTTACACTCGCCACGTCACACAAATACATAAATAACATTACAATCATCCAATGCACTCATGGTCCGACTATGGTACCAAAATAAAAGATCAACCCCAACATGCGACACGGTCCCGATCGCCCCAACTGGGCACCACTACTGATCATCAGGGAAAGACACATAGTAACGGCGTGAGTCTTCGTCGAACTCCCACTTGAGCTCAAGCGCATCATCTGGAATGGAGTCATCGATCCCTGCATCTGGTTTGGATGTAATCTGTGAGCCACGGGGACTCAACAATCTCGCACCCTCGCGATCAAATCTATTTAAGCTTATAGGTAAGGCAAGGTAATATGTGGAGCTGCAGCAAGCGACTAGCATATATGGTGGCTAACCTGTTCACAAAAGAGAGCGAGAAGAGAAGGCAAAGCACGAACGAAGAACTATAGAACAACCTATGACAAACATTACTCCAACACCGTGTTCACTTCCCGGACTCCGCCGAGAAGAGACCATCACGGTAACACACGCAGTTGATTCATTTTAACTAAGTTAAGGTTCATGTTATCTACAATCGGACATTAACAAATTCCCATCTGCCCATAACCGCGGGCACGACTTTTGAAAGTTCAAATCCTTGCAGGGGAGTCCCAACTTAGCCCATCACAAGCTCTCACGGTCAATGAAGGATATACCTTCTCCCGAGACATTCCGATCAGCAAGTACCCATCTAAATGAATCAAGTTAAATATGCTACAGCACTCAAAAAAGAGAACAAAATACATGGCAGGGATCCGCTCATGATGCTTGACAAAAGATGAACACTGAGCTACGACCAATTCATCCACTAACAGGTTCAAACAAGCATGGAAAAAATGCGAACGGTAAGCAGGTTTCAGACTTAGTGAAATTAACACAAGTCTGGAATTTCACATCAGGTAGCACACTTTGGAGCATGAAAACTATATGCTACAAGAACTTAACATGGCAAAGCAAGGCTTGACAGGAAGATACTCAAAGCACTTAACAAAAGTCCCTTAGTGACCTAGAGCCAAAAGGGATCAGAAAATACAATTGCAAGCATGTCAACATGGCAAAAACATAATCAGATTACAGACTTAGTGAAAAACTAGAGCATGCAAATATGTTAACGAGTAGGCATGTTCATGAGCTCAATGCACTCACTACAAAGCAAAGCATGACAAACTAAGCGTACACCCATAAAGAATACATATTATAGAAGCTAGACATGGCAAGAACAACAACATAGCATGCACGGATCAACAACAACATCCTCGGCAAAATCGCTAACAAGTAAACAATCTGCCAGGATTCACGAAATAGCAAAAGTAGAGCTCGATTGACTCAAGCTAGGTTGCTCCATAATAGCAAACAAAGACATGGATGGATAGAGCACCACAATGTTAACAAATCATCCTGACTGATCATCCTCAAAAGAGGCATGGATCACGAGGAAACAACATGAACATATGGCATATTGATAAAATCAGATCAAGGACTTAGTGAAATTCTAAGTCCCTGAAAACAGCATTAACGAATGCACTACTTTGCAAGCTTGTGCTAGTCACCACACATATCACAAAAATATATGGTAAGAACCTATGTGAAGATGGAATGGCATATAACAAAACTCATGTATAGCTCAGGAGCATATCATGCACACATTAATCGTGGAAAAAATGACAAATAGCTATTTGGTGCAGCAGATCTGACAATTATCTCAAATAGCTCTTTTCCAACAGCATTTCGGGCATCAAGGTGAGCTCAAATGAAAATGATGCAATGAGATGAAATCATGTACTCGCTGAGGCGAACATTTTGATATGCTACACGCGCAAAACGAAGCTACGGATGTGGAGTTACGACATGATGAACAATGCAAAAAAATATGCAGACTTGGGGGAAAAACGGGGTCTACCCCTAGGGTTTCACTGTAGCAGCCGATCTGGATCTGAGCGCACACACCGTTCGAGGTTTGTCGGCCGGAGTTCCTGTTCACCGGGGAGGAGAGGTCGCTGGACTTGGCGCGGCGAGGAGGAGGAGAGGCCGGAGTGCGCCGGCGACGAGGAGGCGGCGAAGAGGCGGACGGTGCCGGCGAGGTGGCGCGGTGGAGGAGGCACGGGCCGGCCGCGGCGGAGCTCGGCTCCGGCCGGCGAGCTGCGTGGCGGCCGCCGGTGATGGCTCGGGGCGGCGCGGTGTCCGGGCGCGAGGGAGAGGCGGCGCGTGCGGGATGGAGGCGGCGGGGCTACGTGGGCCGCGGGGGCCCCGAGCGGGCTCGGCGGGCCGCGGGCGCTGAGGCGGCGATGTGGGGCGCCACTCGCCACGTGGCACGCCCCGGTTGGTGGCAGCGACATGTCCGGAGGAGGCGGACGTTGTCCGGCGGCGGAGATGGATCTTTTCTAGGGTTAGGGGGAAGAAGACCCGAAAATTTCCGGAGGGGATCTATATATAGGCATAGAGGGAGCTAGGAGTGTCCAAATGAGCTGCGGTTTTCGGCCAGGCGATCATGATCGAATGCTCTAGATGATGAAGAGGGTTTAGGTGGGTTTTGGACCAAATTGTTAGGTTGTTGGGCTGCAACACACACGAGGCCTTCTCGGTCCCTCGGTTAACCGTTGGAGTATCAAACGAAGTCCAAATGGCACGAAACTTGACAGGGGGGTCTACCGGTGGTAAACCAAGTCCTCTTGTCAAGTCTCGGTCCAATCCGGAAATGTTTAACCCCCACACACGAAAATAGGTACAAAGGACCACCAGAGGAGATAGGAGCGCCGGAATGCAAAACGGACAACGGGGAAAATGCTCGGATGCATGAGACGAACACGTATGCAAATGCAATGCACATGATGACATGATATGAGATGCATGACAAAGGCAACAACACACGGAGACAAAAACCTGAACCCGAGGAAATAAAATAACTTAGTGCCGGAAACGGCAAGAGTTGGGATACATATAAGGTAAATTACATCCGGGGTGTTACAATTTATTCGTTCTAAACATTCAGCTCTTATTCCCCAATTCTACCGGTGCATCATTCAAATATCCTCTAATCACTTCATGATCTCTTCGTCCTCTCATATCGGAATTCACTAAAGTATCTTTGTTCATTTTCGAGTTCCTCCCGGTGTTTTTTTATCTTTTGTTCGTTCGTTTTTAACTTCTTATGGTTGTTCATTCAAGATTTATTTTCCCTAGTGTTCATATCAATTCATTCGTTATTTCCAAAATTCTAATGGTGGTTCCTTGAAGACCTTCCCAAGTGTGCGCTATATCTCTCCTCAACCTTTGCAAGAAGAATAAGTAGCATGCCCATCTGTTTCTTGCCATCAATTTAAATTGATGAAGGGTAAGCATGACATAATTCTTATTCTCGTTTCCTCGAGGTGATTTAATTCCTTCTTCTAGAGTTTGTTCATGAGGAAATAATTTCTCGGTTCCGAGTTGTTGATCATTCTTTTTTGGAGTTCCAAGTTTTGTCGGTTATCTCGTCACGAAGCTACATCTAAATCATTGCAAGCGTTCAATTCTTGTTCTTGCAATCTTTGCTTCTTTCCCATCATCCTTTTTTATCTGGAGTTCTTCCAAAGTTTCTTCATGGTGGTTCATTAAGGATTTAATTCATCCTTCAAGTGTTTTGTCAAGATTCTTTTGAAGGAGCTCATATATTCTTATTCTTGCATTTCGAATTGCAATTCTTTCTACTTTATCTTATGAGGTGGCGTTATGTAATTCTTGGCAATTTCCCTTCGTGTTTCATGATTCAAAAGTTGTTAAGAATGAGGTATATTAAATCCATCAATCGCTTCGTTGGAGTTATCTTGGTAAATATTTCACCTAAAACCTTCCCTAAGGAAAGTGGCTAATTGTAGTGCCTGTCAATGATCCAAGCTTTCTCCATATCCTTCTCGGTAAAAGAGGCTTTTCATATTTTTGTTGATCTGATCCAATAAATTGTTTCCGTTAGTGGCAGAATTCCACCTCATGTCTTGAGATGTCGCCATAAGCCCACGAGTATCATATTCTATTCATTGTTGATTTTCCAACAACTATGTTCAATCCTTATTTGCAAGGATACTTTCCAAGTTCAACTATGGTAGAAGTTGCCATTTTTCTAATCCGTTCTTTTCTTTCTAACGATCTAGCTTTTACTCTTTTGTTCCGGAGGCTGTGTGGTTTTGTTCTTTTTGATCCATCATCTCGTTTCGTCAAGACCATGTTCTTTTCCTTGCTTATCCATTTAACAGGAGTGTTGTCTCCTCTATTCAATTTCTTTTCATGTTATCAAGTCTTGCCTCTCTTTTCAACTGGAGTTCTGCACAAATTCTTTCGTATCCCTTGCTTCTCTTTTCAACTGGAGTGTTTTCGTTCGTCTCCATTGTATCCTTTCTTTCAAGTTTTTCATCCTCTCAAGGTTCGTGGTTTCACTCGTTTGTCGAAGAAGCAACTTAGTTTCACCTCTTCTCTTCCTCTTCTATTTGTCATCCCTAGATCTTGGGGTGAGATCTCTTGTAAGTGGAGGAGAATTGTAATGACCCGAGACCGACGCTATAGAAGCCTTCCAGTTATTTGGTTGTCGCCGTGTGATTTATTTCGCATGTTGCATTTCATCATGGCATCAGCATGTGCATTGCATCCGCATATTTTCATAAAACTCGCAGTCATTTTTAGTTGTCGCTTCTCTCTTATTTGCCGTTGACCTTTTGTCAGGCCTTCTTGTATTGTCGACCTCTCTCAGCCCCCTCGTGCGCGTCCGAAACTTTCCCGAACCCGAACCGGGTTGTCGTGACCGGTGGATCCGGATCATCCCCAAACATCCCTAAAGGATCTGTGGTTCATTGTTTTTACTTCCTAACCTATTTTTCCCGGGCCATACGATTATGATCGGAGGGACCAGATAACCCCTACCCAAATCCAACGCTATAAATATTAGTCTGACACTAGAAACTAGGGATCCTGTCCCATCCATTCACCCATTCCCAAGGCCCCGCCATCGCTGGTCTCCAACTCAAAATATGCAGCGAGCCAACCCCCTTCCTCCACCTCCCCCTCTGATCCAGCCAACTCGCGCTCTGAACCATCAGATATGTGATACAACTACCGAGGCACAACCATCTGTCCAGCCAGCTGCCGAGGAGACGCACCCCCTCCTCTACTCGCTCGTTCTCGAGCACCTCGCTCCACCAGCGCCGCCTCGCCAGAGTACCGAACCAGGCCGGCCCTTCTATAGTTCGTCGTCGCTGGAGCATCCCTCCACCAGCAGGAGCACACCGGCGCCGTGGTGCTCCTCTCGAGCTCCTCCTATGCATGCCTCCACCTGACCCCCTCACCTCCATCTTCATCGGAGCACCGCCGGGCCAGCAGCACCGCCGCGCTGGTGCTACCACTTGCGAACCGGCAGCCGTCCCCGCACCCAAGGAACCATGGCGAGGAACTCCCGTGCCTCCTTGTGCGGCTCTACAACGAGGCACTAACCCCGCCGAACACCTCCGTCGTTGTTGCCTGAGCAGGTCCCCGATGCATCCCTCCCTCTCCTCCTTTCACTCAACCTCACCCGGATTTTGCTGCCTCGCTGCCGCGCCACCTTTTACTTCAGGTACTGGCTCTGCTTGATGCCATGGATGGCTCAGCCCCGCGCTCGAGCTTCGTCCGCCGCCTCCGTTCAAGCACCCCATGCCCGGATCCGGCCTCCTCTGTCGCGGATCCGCTCCTTCCCCCTCCTACAAGCTTCCGTAGCCAGCGCCAAGTCCGTCGTCATGAACCTGCTGTTACCTCTATTCTTCAGTAATGAGCAACAGCTCGCTCGCCCGTGCCTCGCATTGACTGCTCCTCTACCGTGCCTGGGCCACTAGCGACCGCAAGCTACAACCGACGTCTCCAAGGCCCAGCCCGCGTTCAGCCTCCACTACAAAAAATACACTTCCTTGATGTTACGTGTTTGTCACAGTAGGTATGTTTTCTGTCAAGCATGTACATCCATGATGATTTTATGACAGAATCAAGATAGTCATACATGTGCTGTCGTAGAAGTGTTCCATGACATTACCAAAATTATCATCACGGAAGTGTCCACTCCGATGATGATAAATCGCGCGTCATAGAAATGCTTTCATCAAGGATGACCGACATGTGGAATCCACCGTAACAGGTCACCGTTAAGCTATCGGGTCCAGTTTTGGATCTGATAACCCGTTAACAGCCCGGACCAATCGGGATTTTCCACGTGTAAAATTCTCATTGGCCAGAGCAAACACGTGTTGGCTCACCGTTGGGATAGAGGTCATCCACTCATTGGACAGGAGGCACCTATGATACGTCGACATGTCGCACAGCCCAACAAAGGCCTATTCCGGTGAAAAGGACGGCCCGTTTGACTTGGTCAAAAGGTAACGGGCCGGCCCACGGAAAGCCTGTTAATGGCATATTCGTATATAGCCCATTTACGGCCTGCTATCTACCTGCCCGTTACGGCCTATCGGAATTAAGCCCAGTAGCTTCATCTGGGGCCGTCCAATATGATTCCAGCCCATTGTAACTTCTGGCCCATGTATGGCCCATGATGTCTTTCGGCCCATATGAGGCCCTTCCTAACTCTCGGCCCATTAAAGGCCCGAGATGAAACTGGCCCATAATGAACAGTGTATCACCTTATACCCATTACACTACAAAAACAATACACTTCTGTGATGATACGTGTTTGTCACAGTAGGTCACGTTTTCTTACATGCATGTACATCCATGACAAATTTATGAAAGAATCAAGATAGTCATACCTGTGTTGTCGTACAAGTGTTCCATGACATTGCCAAAATTATCATGACGGAAGTGTCCACTTCCATGATGATAAATCGCGCGTCACAGAAGTGCTTTCGTCAAGGGTGAACGACACGTGGCATCCACCGTAACGGAACACCGTTAAGCTATCGGGTCGGGTTTTGGATCCGATAACCCGTTAACAGCCCCGACCAATGGGGATTTTCCACGTGTAAAATCATCATTGGCTGGAGGAAACACGTGTCGCCTCACCGTTGGGACAGATGTCATCCGCTCATTGGACCGAAGGCGCCTATGATACGACGCCACGTGGCATGGCCCAACAGAGGCCCATTCCTGTGAAAAGGCTGGCCCGTTTGACTTGGTCCAAAGGTGGCGGGCCGGCCCACGGAAAGCCTGATAATGGCCTATTCGCATATAGCCCATTTACAGCCCGCTAACCCAGGGCCTGTTATGCCCTATCTGAATTAAGCCTAGTAGCGTCATATGGGTCGTCCAATATGATTCAGCCCAATTTAACTTCCGGCCCATGTGTGGCCCATGACTTCTTTTGGCCCATATGAGGAGCTTTGTAACTCTTGGCCAATTAACGGCCTGTGGGGAAACTGGCCCGTAATGAACAGTGTATCACTTTATACCCATTAACGGCCCGTTATTCCATAGGGCTGTTTCCAGCCCAAGTTATCTTTCGGCCTTTTTAGGGCTCATTGATTCTTGGGATCATTTGCAGCATTCGGTTACATACGGCCCGTTACTGTCATTTTCTGCTTATGGGCCAAATTCAACCCGTCGTTACAGTCGGCCCATTTGCGGACCGTTAATACGTTGGGCCGTTTTCATGTCAAAAAAAATCCGTTGGGCTGTTTTCATAGAGTTATCAAATACGGCCTATTAACGGCCCGTTATGGTCCACGAATAGTATGGCCCATGATTTGTGAAATGATGATACGCCCCATAGAAGGCCCATGGATCCTACGGCCCATATGAGGCCCACGGATAGTACGGCCCGTAGAAGGCCCATGGACCCTACGGCCCATAGAAGGCCCATGGACCCTAAGGCCCGTGTAGAAGGCCGATGGATCCTACGGCCGGACGAAGGCCCATGGATCATACGGCCTATAGGAGGCCCATGGTTACAACAGTCCGTCTGTTGCGATGATTATTTTGGCCTAGTTACCAAAAATAGGCTATTGTGGCCCCTAGAAAAAAACAGAAAAATAACTGAAGTGACTACAAGCAAACAACTAAACAAGACAATAAGGAAATAAATAAGAAAGCAATTAACGCTAGCCTATTACCGCTATTACACATATTACATCCACTGGGCATCAAAGTTCGCCACCAGTGCAAATATAGGGAACAAAGCAGCACATTACATACACTGGCCGTCAAAATTGGCCACAAGTGCAAGTAAACGCAGCAGCAAAACAAGAGCATAACTGAAACAACTTCAGAAGAGCTCAAGAAACATTATCCTGGGTATCCACCATGCTGGCAATAAGCTTAGAAAGCTGATTAGCTTTGTCCTGTTTGGCGCTAAAATCCTCCAACGCTTGCTGTTGCACCAGAAAGTATGCATCTGAATGCTCCAGGGACTTCCGCAGTCCTTCTGCTTCTTGTCGCAGCACAACTGATCGATGTCTTTCAGCTTGTAGTTGAGACTCAAGAAACCGAACTGATTCAGACAGTGAGTTTGAATAGCTTGTGCAAGCGGTAGTGGCCAGTAACTCGAACACTAAACCAAGACATGACTTTGGGGTTGTCTCGCTGTCTTCAATATAGTCTTCCTTAGCTATTTTATCATCTTTGTTGGAGACCAACAAGGATGTGTCACTATCCTGAACCTTATATGCATTGCTACCTTTACCATTGCTTAATAAGGCACTCTTCCCCAATATTTTCTCAGCATTCTAAAAGAAGAAACAAGCAGACACATAACAAGTTTAGCATGTACTAGTATATGAAACTCATTTCGGTTAACCAGTTCATTAGTAAGGTGGACAGGATTAAACTACAAAGTCTTCTATTGCCAAGTACTAGTACACTAAAAGCATCAAACAAACATATATCTATGTCCTATGGTCACTGCATTGTCTTGCCAAATCAAAATAGAGACACGGTTCAAATCATATCAGTTCAAGACAAAGCAGTAGTGAAAGAATACAAAGCATGGGAAACTACACGGCACAACAAGATTTCAGATGGGTACCACGGGTCTACATGTACAACAACACGATTTGCTCTATTGTGATGCTAGTAATGTGCATGATATGAAAGTCAACTATATACACAATTGAAATTGAGATCAATAGAGCTATTGATTAGAGGAAACCTGTTAAAGAAACATGTGTGAACATACCTGCTGTGCCATTGGAGTTTCGACTGGATCCTTCAATTTAAAAATAAGTTTGTATGAGTAAATATAGTGATACAAGAGCAAAGCAATCATAGTTAAAAAAGGCGCGCCTAAGCGAGCGCTTAAGCGCGCCTAGGCTCTAGGCGTTGGCAAAACGCATTGCGCATAACTACACATAATCTGTGCATAACTGCGCATAAGCATGCGCTTTGGTCAATAAAGCGCAAGGCGGTGGCAAAACGCACAATTAACGCCTAGCGCTTTTTTGAACTATGATAGCAATGGAATCTTAAATTAGAACAGTTGTTCTTCGGGTTTAGGCACTTGTTCTACATGAACAGAGTACAGTAAGACGCAAGAATATAATACTTAAAAATAGAAAATGAGCTCATAGACCTTACCACATTCTTGGTTTGGGACCAGTACAGAACAAGGCGTTCCCAGTCATCGTCCAGTAAATGTGTCTCAGGAGAACGTAAGGGAATTTGATGAGTTTCTTTGCCGGTGAAGTACGTTTTCTTCAGGTAATTCCGATACTACCACCAAGAATTCTTGAAGATAGCAGAGGTATTAGCACAGGTTACCTCATCCTAAGTTTCCAAATCGGTCCTTCTCTATAGAGAAAATGGGAAAATTTGCTGTATTATAACCATCATGGAGGTATGATATATGGGACGAAGCAAAGTAATTACCATGAATAACATTACTTACACATAACTCCTGGACAAACACCTACAACTGGCATTTTCCTTCATCTTCAGTATAATATTTCCAACATGGGAAGATACGCACATATGATTTAACAACATCAAATGTGATAGATGCTAAACTACGACTAGCTGGTTGTGCTTCCTCCACAGGAATAGGCGTACTAACTGGTGGAGTTGGGGTTCGCCGCGATAGTACTGGCCCTTCAGGCACTGGAGCTGCCTTACTAACTGCTCTTGTTTGGGAGCTCTGTGGTGGAGAGGGTGCTGTGTCAACAGGAACTGGGTTACTATCGGCTAGGGTTGGGGTTACATTGGGTGAAGCTGGTTCTCTGTCCATTGCAGTAGGGGTACAATCTGCGAGAGTTTGGGTTATGTGTGGTAGGGCTGGTTCTTGTGCATGTACAACCGGGGTGCTATCTCCACCAAGAGGTAGCACTGTTTTATTTGAAGACCATGTTTTTAGTCCGCTAGATACTGGCATCACCCGCTCCAATTCAAATGGCTGATAATCAGGAAACATAGTTGAATGTACAGACATTGTATGAGAGACAGATGCAATAGATAGTGTGGCAAAAAGAGGGCATGAAATAGTTGACCTGTATATTTTTTAACTAAAATGGATAGCATGACATAATTTCACATATATGATGTCTATCTAAACTGGATAGCATAGCATAACATAATTCAAAGATATGATGAATAACTAAGCAGGATCGCATGACATAATTCACCTACATGTTATGTAAGTAACTAGGATCGCATCATTTAATTCACATATGTGATTTATATGCTAAACAGAGGGCATTCGATATGATGACTAAACTAAGAACATGGTGTTCAATATTGTGTATATGATGTCTAAACTATGCAATGCAAGACACCGTATGCATGATATGAGCAGTATAACCGTGCCAAGTTAGAGCATACACCTCAGTGGGGGAATAGGATTGCTCATTTGTCTCTGAATCCATCTCTGAGGAGCTATCGAGACCCAACAAGAGATCTTCTTCAAGAGGTAGAACTGTCTGCTCTGAAGGCCTTGTTTTCACTCCATATTTTTCCATCTCCCACCCAAATGGCTGATTCATAGGAAGAGTAGTTTAATGTACAAACATTGTCGACAAATGGAAATGTAATGAAGAAAAGGATGGGCAAGATATCATTCAAATATATGATGCCTGGTTAAACAGGATGGCATTGCACATTTCACATATATTATGGCTGGCTAAAAGACATGAGACTGCATAATTCCCATATATGATATAGAAACTAAACAGGTGGCATTACAGAACATGTCTAAACTAAGCAGATGACATATATGATGTCAAAAGTAGGCACTGCAAGGCAACATATGTATGATAAGACTAACATCATCATGCCAAGGTAGAGCAAACACCTTGGGGGGGTAAATAGGAGTGGTCAGCGGCGTCTGAATCCGCCTCAGAACAGATATCTTCCTCTGGATTACAATCTGGAGAGGGGTGGGGAGGGTTTGCCATTGAACCCACCATGGAGCGATGTCTGCATGACATTGTATTGCCGCGCAAAACTCTTCTCTTTTTCTCTACGAGTTCAGCATGACTGTGTACAATATCCGACATGCATACGAAAAAATATGGTGAGATTATGTAAGGAGAGCATGTAGAAATGTAGAGTGATGGTAACAACCAGTGGATCGACGTTTTTCCATTGAACCAAAATAGCCCTAATGGATCGACGTGAATGTACAGTAATAAGTGATGCAACAAGTGTACAACCTCTTTGTCGTAGCCGTGTCAACCTCGGCATCATTGGGCAGAGGTGGCTGTTGGAGGTGTGTAGGAAGATCTGAGGAATCTTTAGACGACGTCCAGGGCACTGCTCTGTTGTGATGGATCGTTCTGTCGTTGGAGCAGCTCCGGTGAGCCGTAAGACGTCAAGGCTGAAGCAGCACAAGACAGACATCGTCAATCTCAAGTGGGATTCTAATAGCATCTCCAATAGATGATGTAAAATGGATGTAAAATTAACATCACCAAAAACCACCTGACTACAACAGATGAGGTAAAAACTGTTGACTCTGAACTTAACTGTCGAAACTGAAATTTACTGTGGAATCTGAATGCTACTGTCGAAACTGAACGCAATGGTAGCAGAGAGGCACTTGACATGTAGTTTAGAGAGGGCATGCAGTTCATCTTCAACCTGCACCCCCTTGAGCCGCCAGCCACCACCGGCCGAACCGCCGGCCCCAGCGCCACCTCGCCGCCCCGGCCAGCCCTCTAAGCCCCCCGTCCCCCACCCTGAACCGTAAGATAGATAGTGGGGTACCTCTCCGGCGAGCTCCCGTCCCCGCTGCTGGTGGTTCTTCCTTAACTCCGGCGACCCCCCCAACCCCTGAAAATCGACTGACCCAAAAGTCGATTCAGTCGACTGAAGTGTGGCTTAATCGGAGCAGAGCAGCAGCATGAGCGAGGGGGAGAGCAGCAGCAGCAGTAGCAGCTAGGCGAGCGAGTGATCGAGCGAGAGCCGGAGCAGCAGATCCGGCTGGTATGGCCGCCGCCGCCGAAGGGGCCTCGCACTGGGGGAGAGCTGCCGTGGAGATGGGGGTGCGGGATGGAGCACCATCGGCACCGGGCGGTCGAGTTAAGGAGAAGGTGCGATGCGATGAGTGTACAACCTCTTTGGTGGCGCCGAGTAGGCCTCGGCTTCGTCCGAGGAGTTGGTGAGGATGCTGCGGTTCCGGTGGAGCAGGTTAAGGCGACGCTGTGGGGATGGAGCAGCCGCGATAGACGAGGCGATCGTCAGAGCAGCTCCTTGGAGGTGGAGGACGGGGCGGCTGAACCGGTGGGACGACGAGATGGACGACGGATCCTTATCCGGGGAGGTGGACGAGGGACGTCGAACTGTTGCGGTGGACGACGTCGTCGGCAAAGAGGCTCCGGCTGGGCAGCGGTGACGTGGCAGACGGAGGAGGGTGGGGTTTCGCGGCTGGAGCGGAGAGGTTATGGCGGCCTGGGATTTCAAATGGCGAAAAGGGGGCGATGGGAGGGGGTGAAGCATGACTTAGGGACGCTCTTGTCCAAAATGTAGGGTATGTTACAAAAGTACCCCCCCCCCCACCGATTTGAACTAGCGGCCCTTTCGGCTCAGGGTTAGAAGGGGGATTTCGCGTGTCGGGATTTGGCAGCTGGAGGGAGTTTTCGCGCGCGTTGTAATTTCGGGATAGCAAGGCGCAGGTTGTGAAGGCGCCAGTTTTGGGAGCATGATATCTGAATTTTCAGGATATAACAAGACGCGGGTTGAATTTTAGGGACAAAACTAATGTGTAGTAATATTGTACTTGTACGTACCAAATCAATTCGCACTTCCCTCAACCAAAAATAAAACAAAAAAACCCTATTCACACCACACAAAGAGAGAGTCTTGCCCCGTTTACTATACAAATGCTATTCAAAGCTACTCCCTCCTTCCATCTATATAGGGCCTAATGCGTTTTTCGATGCTAACTTTGACCAAATATTAGAGCAATGATATATGACATGCAACTTACACAAAGCACACCATTAAATTCGTCTGTGAAAGGTTCTTTCAGTGATATAATTTTCACATTGTGCATGTCATGTACTATTAATCTTGTCAATAGTCAAAGGCGGTCTTAAAAATCTCATTACGCCCTATATAGATGGAAGGAGGGAGTATGAATCCATGTTATGTCCGATTAAATTTTTTCGCTTGCTGCATAATGCATGTAACCTACTCATACCAACATTTAGTGCATTCCAAATGTCTATACTACCGCTGCAATTCGAACTAAATTTGAATTCGTTTCTCTATTTCAATAAGAATCTATAATCATGATTGTTGCCAACTTCAACCATCATAGTTTCCTTGCTATCCGCCAGATATAAATCGGATGGCCTATAATGCAGGATGGTAGGCACACCATTATCAACAACTCTGGTTTTTTTATAAGAGTAGAGATAAAATATATTAAATGTAGTATAACATGTTCATAACCACACCATTTGTATCACCGTTATATATATCCACACATGCGTCGGTTTGAAACACTATGATAAATTCTTCAAATATCCGAATTCTCTTTTTATAATGAAGTATATATGATCTGTATTCATCTTTTCCACCCACACAACCCTCTTATCTTTGTAGCTAGCGCTAACTTTCTCTTGTGCATGCACACGCCCGCATCCCTCTCACCCTCCCTCAACATTCTCTAGCTCCACCACGCAAATTCATCTTTTCACTTTAGGTTTCACCCACGGTGTGTGTAGGCCCCCCAGCTCCTTCTTTACGGCACACATCGATCGATATGCCTCTCTAGCCAGGTGTGCCTAGCACAAACACAAGCTTCCCCTCTTCTCTTGTCACCATCCATGCCTCACTCCCACCACTCTTTTCATCGTTCTCGTACTCGCACACTCCTCCCCCCTCGATATAGTATGCCTCTCGTACCACCTCCTACATGCATCCCTCTCTGTCTATCCTTCTCCTGGTGCCTCATTTGCTTCTAACACACACATGCATGTATACCGATCGATCTCCCAACATATACCTACATCGACTTTAACTACCCGCCCCCCCATCGATCGACGCACCTCACAAGTTATGTCTCTCCTTTCTCTAACAAAGGGCGATTGATCTTCCTATGTAGTTACGTCTGCTTACCACAGCCACATCGTCCCCCATCATCATTCGTGCATGCCTCCTGACCCGTCTCTCACACGTACGTGCACAGACAATAAGCAGCCATCTCCTCTCTTATTGATATTGCTGGCGTGCCCTCCGTTTGTCTAGCAAGTCTATCCCACCATTCGTTAGAAGCAACTCCACTACCACCCCCTCCAATACTCTAGCTCTGTCTCTCTCCCAACCTTATTCCTCTCCTGCACATATGCATGGATGCCGATCGATCTCCCTTAATACATGAGGCAGATCGATCTCCTTAATACATGAGGTAGGCCTCTCTCCTCCTCCACACATATACCTGCCATTGTACCTCTATAGTTAATTGGGCCTCCCTCTTCCCCCACCACACACGGATAGTCGAGCGCTGCAGGTAGGTATCCATGCCACAGAGACAAACTGCACATGTCCCATCTCACGTTCCAGTAGGCCAGCCACTCTATACCTTTGACGTGGGCACACACAAATTCGATGGCACTCTTTATCGATCGCGCGCGCGCACAAACACACACATCATCCCTCTCTTCGATTCTATGGACACCTCAAGCCAATGATACCTCCACTCTCTTCTCGTGGATAGCCCCCTCTAGGACTCTATTTCACACACATTGCATATGTTACATTTTTTGATTGACCCCCCCCCCCAAAAAAACTCTCAAGAACCCACACACTATATCTCTCCGGGTTTGTATCTCTCTCATACAACCCCACGTAGGTGGTGTACATATACAAGAAGAGGATAGGTGCACCGTGCACGTACTCACGCTTCATGCCCAGCCACACCCGCGCGGGTACACAGTGGAGCTCATTATTTTACGAAATGGCAGCCGACGTGCTAATTTGAACGCATGTAGCGGTTGTTTACCAAGGGAGGTCGTGTACCATGCATGCATGAAACAATGTTAGACTTGACGCGTTGCTGCGTTATTTTTAAATAAAGTTATAGTGCTCAATGGCACGTACACAGAATATAAAACGATTTTTTTGGAGAAAAAGGTAGTCCGCTCACTATATACAATGGAGCCTGCCTGCCTGGTTTGTCGCTCTTCAGAGTATCTCACACAAGGCTGCGGTGGCCTCTCTCTCTCACCGTTGGTCACTGATCCGGCCGCATCCCGTCCGTCAGGGGAAAGGGAGTGCGGTGGTATAACACCCTCGATGCGACTATATCTCCCACGTGTCGGGGCACGACTTAGAGGCATAATCGCATTGAAGGCATATGTCGCAAGTTAGGCAATCTTCACAAACATCACATGTAATATAATTAATAAAAGGGGAGATAACATAGTTGGCTTACACTCGCCATGTCAATCAAGTACATAAATAACATTACATCATCCAAACACTCATGGCCCGACTACGGTGCCAAAATAAAAGATAACCCAACATGCGACACGTTCCCGATCACCCCCAACTGGGCACCACTACTGATCATCAGGAAAGGAAACATAGTATCATTGAGAGTCCTCGTCGAACTCCCACTTGAGCTCAAGCGCATCACCTGGAGCGGAATCATCAGGCCCTGCATCTGGTGTAATAGTAATCTGTGAGCCACAGGGACTCAGCAATCTCGCACCCTCGCGATCAAGACTATTTAAGCTTATGGGTAAGGCAAGGTAAAATATGGTGGAGCTGCAGCAAGCGACTAGCATATATGGTGGCTATCCTGTTCGCAAAAGAGAGCGGGAAGAGGAGGCAAAGTGCGAGCGAGAAACTAGAGAACAAACTGCGCAAACATTACTCCAACACCGTGTCCACTTCCCGGACTCCTCCGAGAAGAGGCCATCATGGTAACTCACACGGTTGATTCATTTTAATTAAATTAAGGTTCAAGTTATCTACAACCGGACATTAACAAATTCCCATCTGCCCATAACCACGGGCACGGCTTTCAAAAGTTCAAATCCCTGCAGGGGAGTCCCAACTTAGCCCATGACAAGCTCTCACGGTCAACGAAGGAATAGACCTCCTCCCGAGACGTTCCGATCAGACTCGGTACCTCGGTTCTTCAAGACACTTCGAAAGGTTAAAACTAATCCAGCAACACCGCCCGAATGTGCCGACAAATCCCGATAGGAGCTGCACATATCTCTTTCTCAGGGCACACTCAGATTGTCCTAGGTACGGGTAGGCCAGCCCAGAGTTGCCCCTGGTGGCCACCGGCAACTGACAGGTGGACCAACACTCAGAGGAGCACTGGCCCGGGGGGGTTTAAATAAGATGACCCTCGGGCTCCGAAAACCCAAGGGAAAAAGAGGCTAGGTGGAAAATGGTAAAACCAAGGTTGGGCATTGCTGGAAAAGCTTTAATCAAGGCGAACTATCAAGGGGTTCCCATTATAACCCAACCGCGTAAGGAACGCAAAAATCCGGGAACATAACACCGATATGACGGAAACTAGGGCGGCAAGAGTGGAACAAAACACTAGGTGAGAGGCCGAGCCTTCCACCCTTTACCAAGTATATAGATGCATTAAGATAACATGGCAATATAATGATATCCCAACAAGTAAATAAATGTTCCGACAAGGAACGGTCTCCAATCTTCATCTGCAACTAGCAACGCTATAAGAGGGGCTAAGCAAAGCGGTAACATAGTCAATCAATGGTTTGCTAGAACATGGTGGGTTAGAGGTTTGACATGGAAATTTGGGAGGCTTGAAAGCAAGTGGTAGGCATCATAGCATTGGCATAGCAAAAGAGCGAGCAATCTAGCATAGCAAAGATAGTAGTGATTTCGAGGGTATGATCATCTTGCCTGCAAAGTTGTCAGAGTTGACTGGATACTCGAAAGCAAACTCAACGGGCTACTCGTTAGCGAACTCGTCTCCCGGCTCTACCCAAACAAGACAAACAAGCAAACGGAATACAATCAACCACGTGCAAGGATCAAACAATATGATGCAAACTCGGTATGCTATGCGGGATGCGATGCGGGATGCATATGCAAGATTTAACAAGGGTTGCATGAGCGTGGCTTCAACTTGGAAATACAAGTGTGCCACTGGAAAGATGAGATTAAATCTCTTGAAAACGATATAAAGAACGCCGGAATCGGAGTTACGGTTTGGAAATGGCAAGCAATTCAAATATGACACCGGTCTGTGATTTACAGCAAGTAGCCATCTAAATGCATTGAGATGAACATGCTACAGGACCCAAACATGGCAACAAAATACATGGCAGGGATGCATTCAAGAAGCTTAACAAAAGTCTAGCACTGAGCTACGGCCAATTCCTCCATTAACAGGTTCGAACAAGCATGACAAAAATGCATATGGTAAACACATTTCAGACATGGTGAAATTAACACTTGTCTGGAATTTCAGATCAGGTAGCACTCTTTGGGGCAACAAAACTACATGCTACAGGACCTGAACATGGCAAAGTAAAACATGCCATGGAGCTACTCAAAGAGCTTAACAAAAGTCCCTTAGTGACCTTGAGCCAAAAGGGATCAGAAAATACAATTGCAAGCATGTGAACATAGCAAAAGCATAATCAGTTTTCAGACTTAGTGAAAACTGGGGCATGCTGAAAACAGATATCAAGTAGGCATGTTTACGAGCTCGATGCACTCACTATGGAGCAAGTCATGACCAACTAAGCATACACCCATCAATAATACACAAAATGCAAGCTAGACATGGCAAGAACAATAGCATAGCATGCACGGATCAACTACAACATCCTCGGCAAAATCGCTAACAAGTAGACAATCTGCCCAGATTCACGAAGTAGGAAAAGTAGAGCTCGATTGACTCAAGCTAGGATGCTCCATAATTGCAAACAAAGACATGGATGGATAGAGCACTACAAGATTAACAAAACATCCTTACTGATCATCCCCAAAATAGGCACGGATCAGTAGGAAACAACATGAACATATGGCCATATGAGATAAACAGCTCAAGGACTTAGTGGAAATGCTAAGTCCTTGAAATCAGCATTACCAAGTGCCTCACTTTGCAAGATTGTTCTAGTCACCACACATCGCAAAAATACATGGGTTGCACCTCTGGAAAGATGACAAAACCCTTAACAAAACAGGGATATTTATTCAACTTGTTGCTATTGCGACATTTTGCTTCGCTACGCGAAAAACTTTGCTTGATTTCAGTGCAACTGCACAAAACGAGATTGGATTTCCTATTCGTGTTGGCATATTCGTATTTTATCTTGTATGTCTCATGAAAGGTCAGTACAGGCCTTCATCCACATGATTGTGCAGTGTGCTTTGAGATGTTGTGCTACTTGTATTGGTACTGTCTTAAATAAATGTTGAATTGAAGCTATTGTATTGCTGTCTTTTCCCATTAAGTAGTGAACAAAAATGGGACCAACCCAGACATGATGCTTTTTGCTTTGTTACAACAAACTCTGCATCACCCCCTTTATAAGTAGATGGAAGCACATACTGTTGTTGCGCCCACTCTCCCCTAGAACTGTTTATGCTTTTCGTTAATCTAATGCCTCTGGTAAAATTAAGCAATGCCACTCTCAAAATTAATCAACTACAGAATCTAAGTTCAAAACTGCAACACTTGTTAGGAATGGTACTATCCTGCTTTGTAGTTCTTTCTACATGTTTAACCAAGGTATTGTTAAGATAATGTCTCTGTTAAGATGAATCATTTGCATTGTTTTAGGAATGGTACTTTTCTGCTTTGTCGTTCTTTATACATGTTGAAACAAGGCATTGTTAAGATAATGTCTTAGTCAATATGAATGAATCAGACTGATGGAGAATTGCTACTCTCCTGCTTTGTTTCCCATTAAGATAAAGTAGATCAGTAGATGCTTTTCTTCTGGGAGTACAAGTCATCAACCGTTATTTCTTAGTAATTATTTCCCTTATACCTATTGTTGCTTACAGGGATATCAAAATTAAAGCTCGATTTTATTCTGACTTTGATTTTAGTTGAACTACACAAAAGGAGCCAATGTGTCCAAGGCAAACTACTACATTATTGGGTCCAGTTGGTCATTCCACTTTGCAGAAGGAAGCAGTCACTATTTGCGCTACATTACAGAAGGAATGACCGAGAAGCTTTACAGAGTATTATTAGACACCGGTGACATGACTAGTCTGCAGAGACCATTGGCAATTTAACAACACGTGGAGTGCCCTGGGCAAAAAGTGCCCAAACAAGTACAAGAAGCTACGACGGGACGATCATAGGCATTACATATTTTGAATGGGAAAAGCTTGTCAAAGTTTAATCATTGATGTTAGCAAGAAGACGTTAGTTTAATATATTGGAATTGGAAAACCTTGTCAAAATTTGTTCATTGATGTTATCCAGAAGACATGCATTTGATATTTTTGAGTGGGACGCCCTCGATGTGAGCAGCGTCGAGTGTTTTTTCCTATTCCTGTGTTCAGTTTGGAAGTAAATAGTTACTCTGGTGAGATATTCCTGTGTTAAGAGTTTGTTCTGAATATTGTCTATGTAATGCCAGGCCTTGTGTTTGATTGCAAAGTTGAGCTTGGAATGTTGTGGCATGCGGCATCACGAGTTGTTCACCGTGCCTCCTGAGAATAATGATTCGTATTGTTTTGCATGTCGATCTAATGCTAGTGATTTGCCTGTTAAGAAGATCACCCTCTTCTGTTGTTTCCGTGCTTAAGAAGTTCATCGTCTGATGATTCATTCATAGCCTATACGACAAGTCGGGTAGGTTAGACGTGAAACCATATGATCTTCCGACCAACTCATGATATTAGGCCATGATTGGATCGTCCTTTTCCAACCAAAACCGCTTGTAAATCTGACGCTTGTAAATTAAAGCAGATGGTCTCAGGCGAAGGCGCTTGGTTGGTCGATTTCGACTAGTAAAATATCGGAAGTACTTCACACACGATAAAAACTCTGAACGACACTCGGGCGATTGCTAATCTAGCCATTAGCTGTTGTTTCAGCCTTGCCCATGGATGGCATGATACGCACGTCATGCATGTATCGTCTGGTAATGTCGTCCATATAGCAGTGCTCGTAAAATATACACTGGTCTCTCAAATTACACGCGTAACCCACCGGTTTTACTTATAGACCTCGGGCCCTCGGTTTCATTATGCCTGTATTTTGCGCGTTGTTTCCGATGACGAGTAAATTACACTTGTATGTTAATACATGTTTGAAATAAACCAGAGCTCCCAAGCGCGGCCTTACCGTTTCATGCCGTCTCAGTTTCTCGAAGGTGCTCATAGGTGTCTGATGATCCTGGCTTCCTGAATGAGCAGTGGGCGCTGTAGCAGACCATCTGTAGGGCCCACGAGGCCCTCTCCGTTGTCCTTCGAGTTGTTGCGCTTGCCGTGGCGCCGAGCATTGTTAACATTGTCAACGAACATGAGGATTCAGGAGATGACTTTATTTTGACTGGATGACACTAGGGACCCACTAGGGCCAAAGCCATAAGTACGCAAGTGCCTCCTTATTATGTACAACTATTTTTTTTTGCTTTCTCCTGGTTTCCTAACATCATGGTCCCACACCATTGTCAACCTATGTAGTCAATATAAACGAGAGAATTGCACAAGGTGCGGCCGACAACTGGGACCAAGCAGCTCGAGCAGTATTTGTGTTTTTGAGGCGTGAGCACTTGAGAGTTTTTCTTGGCGATGATTTCGTTGTTGTTCAGAGGAGAGGAGGGTATTAACTGGGCGGGCTGTGGCCCATCTAGCCCAGGCCAGATATCCAGCCCAAATACTAATTTTTTCAAGATGAAAATGGCTAGCCCAGCCCAAATACTAATGTCTTTTTGAGGAATACCCAGGCAAGGTCAACTTGTTATTCTCCGCCCCGCTGGGCTGCAAATCTTTCCTAGGAGGGATGCATTAGGCTTAACAGGAAAATGGGCTTTAAAAATAATAAATGGGATGTAATTATAAAAACTGGGCAGTAACTATAAAAAAATGCACCAAACACGAAATTAGTTTATAAAATATTATTTATGGATTTTGAAAATCTTAAATTTTCATTGTTGCGCGCGCAATGTTTCGTTGGATTTTTACGTAATACAAATTTATATTTAATCTTACTAGAAATTTCGGGATAAAAATATTTCGGATCCCATCAAAATGTGGGAAATTTTATTGAATTCTGTCTTCGACGGTTGGTTGAAATTATTAATCATTGTCCTAGCTAGAAAATGGGATGTACGTTTAACAAACTGTAAATGGGCTGTTGTAAATTCCATTAGAATTCAAAAATGGGTTGTACATTCTTACAAAACGCAAATGGGCTATAAGTTCTCTGCCACACACTCGTGGGCCTACTAAGTGACGCGTTCCCTAAAAAAATAAGTTGACGCGTATGCAAGGCTTTGTCAACTTATTATAGTGAACACAGGGTTCTAGCAGTAGTGGCCGTTGGAGGTCTATCCAACGGATGTCGTGCTTCTTCTTCAATCTCGGATATTCTTAGCTTCGGCCGCCCAAAAAAAGGTTCCTCACCCTGACATCTGGGGCGCACCGTTTCGGAGGCTGACCTGTGGGCCTACTAAGTTGGAGCGTACCAAGGGCTTTGTCAACTTAGTCAATATAAACGATTCTAGTTTCAGTGACCGTACGATGTCCATCCAACGGCCGTAGTGCTTCTTCAACCTCTAGTCTTCTTGGTCCAGCCGCCCAAAGCAGCGCCGGTCGCGCCGTCTGCTCCTGCCTCCCATGGCCGGCTGTGCTGCCGCGGAGGCCTCACCGCCCCCATACTACTCCCACCGCTAGTCAGGCCATCCATCCACTCACCCACACCCCCTGTTATTCTGCGGCGACTGCAGCCTCACACCGCAGCCGAACCAGTGAACGCTCGTACTCCTATCTGCGTGGGCATCCACTGCCACGTCTTGCCCGGCTCCGCGTCGTCCCCTTCCTAGGCCTCGCCGTCATCCACTGTCGTGGTGCTCTTGGCGCGGCGTGGTCAATGTGGTCAACAACCGACTTCCATCGGAAGAGTACTGTACGTGGAGAGGCTGACAGCTGGGTCCACGGCAGCCGCAAGGAAGTGCCTCCTTATTACGCGGAAAATAATTATTCCTCCACCTGACAGCGCGGACCCACCGGACGGGCCACCAGTATTTTGCGAAAAAAATCATTTCCCCCTGACTGCTGGGACCCACCGGACGGGCCACCGTATTTCGCAAAAAAAACGTTCCCCCCGCTATCAGCTCGGACCGACCGGAAGTGCCTCCTTATTACGCACAAAAAAATGAATACTCCCCCGGCTAGCTAGGGCCCACCTTGGTGGGAGGCTGACTTGTGGGCCTACTAAGTTGACGGGGACTAAGGGCTTTGTCAACTTAGTAAATATGAATGATTCTAGCTCTAGTGACCATATGATGTCCATCCAACGACCGTAGTGCTTCTTCAACCTATGGTCTTCTTGCTCCAGCCGCCCAAAGCAGCGCCGGTCGTGCCGCATGCTCCTGCCTCCCGTGGTCGGCTGTGCTGCCGCAGAGGCCTCACCGCCCCCTACTATTCCCACCGCTGGCCAGGCCCTGCGGCGACGGCAGCCTCACACTGCAGCCGAACCAATGAACCCTCGTACTCCTCTCCGCGCGGGCTTCCACTTCCGCGTCTTCCCCGGCTCCGAGTCGTCCCCTTCCTAGGCCTCGCCATCGTCCACCACTGTGGCGCTCTTTGTGCGGCGTGGTCAACGTGGTCAAGGAACAACTTCCATCAGAAGAGTACTATACGTGGAGAGGCTAACAGCTGGGTCCATGGCCACAACCCAGTTTTTTGTGATTTGCCAAGTAAGTCGCTTTGTCAGGCCTGTTCGGCTGCAAATCTCTCAAGACGAGGAGAGCTTTCATTCGGCTGGCCGAGAAAATGGCCCATCAATAATGAGAAATGGGCTGTACATTTTTAAAACACATCAAACCGGCAATTAGTTTCAAATATCTTTTTTTTCATTTCAAGATTTTAAATTACATTAATTTTTATGCGTGGAGAATTTGTTGGATTTTATATTGATATACATTTATTTTTAAAATCAGTTTTAATGTGAGTCGAAATTTTGGGATTAAAAACAGTTCGGACCGCACCGAAATATGCAAAATTTCGTATAATTTTTTAACCGTGGCCACAATATGGGCTATAATGCTAACAAAAAGAATATGGGCTCCAAAAAAACCTTAAGAATTAGCAAATGGGCTGTAAATTATTAGAAATAATGGCAGATGGGTTGTATGTTGTTTTCCACAGATTTGAGGCTTTCCTAAAAAAAGTTTGACACACAAGCACTGACTGTTGGATGTCCATCCAACGGCGGTCACGCTTCTTCAATCTCTGCTCTTCCTGCTCCAGCCGCTCAAACAAGCGCCGGCGGGACTACCTGCTCCCTCCTCCCCGCGGCCGACTGTGCTGCCGCGCAGGCCTCACCGGCCCACCGTACTCCCATCGCTGGCGTAGCCATCCCTCTACTCACCCACACCTGCTGTTATTCTCCGCGACAGCAGACGAACCAGTAAACCCTCGTACAGTTGTACTCCCCTCCGCGTGGGAAACAACTGCCGAGTCTTCCCTGCCTCCGTGTCGTCCCCTTCCTAGGCCTCGCCGTCGTCCAGCGCTGTGGTGCTCTCGGCGCGGCGTGGTCAATGTGGTCAACGACCGACTTCCATCAGAAGAGTACTGTGCATGGAGACGCTGACAGCTGGGTCCACGGCCGCAGCAAGGAAGTGCCTCCTTATTACACGCAAAATAATTATTCCTCCACCTGACAGCGGGGACCCACCGGACGGGCCATCGTATTTCGCGAAAAAAACATTTCCCCCCTGACTGCTAGGACCCACCAGCTACACATTCGCACGCAAGGAAGTGCATCCGAGCAAAAAAAACGATTCGCCCCCCTGACTGTTGGGACCCACCAGGTACATCTTCGCACACAAGGAAGTGCCTGACAGTCGGAACCCACCTGGTCGAAGCGTACGTAGCATTGTCATTCTGGTCGCGAACGTGTACGTACATATAGACTGGTGCGCACATGTCGTAGAAGAGGCAAGCACGTAACATGTACATGTACATACAGCGGCCAGGGTGCAAGAAAGAAAATACGGCCACGTATGTGTACATACGGGCGGGGTATCGAACGCCTATTCGCGCATACGTATGGCGAGGGCTCGTTGACATGGCTGGGTCAGAACGGAGAAACAGCGTCATCGTCGTGTTCATGGGGAGGCAACAGAACGCGTCGTGTTCATGGGGAGGCAACAGAATGCATCGTGTTCATCGGGAGGTAATGAAACACGTGGGAGCCAACCGGCTGGGTCGGAACGGAATGCATGGTCATGTTCATCAGGAGGGCTTGGACAGAACAGGCGATGGAAACAAGGCCTGGCATACCGTAGAACGGAGGAAACGGCCTTGTGTTCGACCGGCCACGTTCGAAACGGGATCCTGTTCATCGGGAGGGGTGTCGCGTACCGCAAAACGGACGAAACGGACCTCCTATGGTCGAAACTGGGGTCCTGTTGATCGGGAGGGGTGTGGCGTACCGCAAAACAGACGAAATGGACCTCCTACGGTCGAAACGGGGGTCCTGTTCATCAAGAGGGGTGTGGCGTACCACAAAACAGGACTCCACGGGATACTGTTCATCTCCACCATCGACCTCCTCCAGCCTCCACGGGCTCCTGTTCATCCAGCCTCCACTGCGCGCTACTCCACCGGCTACTGTTCAACCACCCCTCCCCCGTCTACTGTTCATCCAGCCCTCCACACCACGGGGTCCTGTTCAACCACCCCTCCACGGGCACCCATCCACCGTCTACTGTTCATCCAGCCCTCCACAGCACAGGGTCCTGTTCATCCAGAGGCAACGCCACCACTCACTGTTCATCCAACCCTCCCTGCAACACTCACTATTCATCCTAGAGGGAGCATCGATCGGCTTCAGTTAGCAGCAGTAGCGAAGGAATTGCTCGACCGGGTTCAGTTAACAGCCATCGATCGATCGCTCGGGTTCAGTAATGCGTTGCATGCAGTGCAATCGCTTAGGTTTAGTTAGAGCCCAACGCCTCGCTCGGGTTCAGTTAGAGCCAACACCTCGCACACAGGCTGAAAGTGCAACTATCCCTAGGTGGTTTTGGTAATTCATAACAACATATAGCTCATTGAGCTAATGCTATTCCAAGATGATTATTTCAGGAAAGCTCAATGATTGGCATGGCATGGATATGAAAGTGGAACCCTCAAAATGCTAAGAACAAAGGATTGGCTCAAGCTCAAAAGCTCAAGACTCTTCATTTTATATTTTAGTGATCCAAGATCACATTGAGTCCATAGGAAAAGCCAATACTATTAAGGAGGAATGAGGTGTTGCTTAATGAGCCTCTTGCTTCATGTGCTTAGTGATATGCTCCCAAATCCTCAACTACTTTCCCATATCCACATATGACCTAAACTCTAAGCCAAACTCGGTCCTACCGATTCTTCCTATCCGGCGCCACCGAGTTTCACTTGTCATTAGCCACTGCCAAACCCTAGCAATTCGGTTCTACCGATAAGGATCTTGGTCCCACTGAGATGGGGTTGCAAACTCTCTGTTTCCCTTTCATAACTTTTCGGTCCCACTGAAAGAGCAAATCGGTCCCACCGAGATTGCAATGTAAACTCAGTGTTTCCCCTTTGTAACTTTTCGGTCTCACCGAGTTCCACTAGGTCCCACCAAAAGAGCAAATCGGTCCCACCGAGTTTGCCTGACCAACTCTCTAGTTAGCTAATTACCAAACTCGGTCTCACCGAGTTTGTGTAATCGGTCTCACCGATATTACGTTATGCCCAAACCCTAACCGAATCGGTCCTACCGAGTTGCATGTCAGTCCCACCGAAATTCCTCACGGTCACTAGGTTTACTACTTCGGTCAGACCGAGTTTATTTATTCGGTCCCACCGAGATTGGAAAACTGTGTAACGGTTGGATTTTGTGTGGAGGCTATATATACCCCTCCATCTCCTTCTCATTTAGTGAGAGAGCCATCAGAACACACACATCATTCCAACTCATTTGTTCTGAGAGAAAACCACCTACTCATGTGTTGAGACCAAGACATTCCATTCCTACCATATGAATCTTGATCTCTAGCCTTCCCAAGTTGCTTTCCACTCAAATCTTCTTTCCACCAAATCCAAATCCTATGAGAGAGAGTTGAGTGTTGGGGAGACTATCATTTGAAGCACAAGAGCAAGGAGTTCATTACCTATACACCATTTTTTACTTCTTGGAGAGTGGTGTCTCCTAGATTGGCTAGGTGTCACTTGTGAGCCTCTGACAAGATTGTGGAGTTGAACCAAGGAGTTTGTAAGGGCAAGGAGATCGCCTACTTCGTGAAGATCTACCGCTAGTGAGGCAAGTCCTTCGTGGGCGATGGCCATGGTGGGATAGACAAGGTTGCTTCTTCGTGGACCATTTGTGGATGGTTGCTTCTTCGTGGACCCTTCGTGGGTGGAGCCCTTCGTGGACTCGCGCAACCGTTGCCCTTGGGTGGAGCCCTGTGTGGACTCGCGCAACTGTTACCCTTCGTGGGTTGAAGTCTCCATCAACGTGGATGTAGGATAGCACCACCTATCCGAACCACGGGAAAAACATCCGTGTCTCCAATAGCGTTTGAATTCTCCAAACCCTTCCCTTTACATTCTTGCAAGTTGCATGCTTTACTTTCCGCTGCCAATATACTCTTTGCATGCTTACTTGAATTGTGTGATGATTGCTTGACACTTCCTAAAATAGCAAAAATCTGCGAATAACTAAAATTGGGAAAAGGTTAAGTTTTTATTTGGTCAAGTAGTCTAATCACCCCCCCTCTAGACATACTTTCGATCCTACAAGTGGTATCAGAGCTCTGGTCTCCATTTGCTTGATCTCCATAGCCTTTGGTGGTCATAGCCTTGGTTTCACAACCTAGGAGAGTATGGCGTCTAGCGAGGGAAATTATCACCGTAGAGGTCCTTACTTTGATGGTACTAATTTTGCTAGTTGGAAGCATAAAATGAAAATGCATATTCTTGGACATAACCCCGCCGTTTGGGCTATTGTGTGTGTTGGTTTGCAAGGTGACTTCTTTGATGGGAGAGAACCAAACCGTGAAGCTACCGCGGATGAGTTGAAGATGTTGCAATACAATGCTCAAGCTTGTGATATTCTCTTCAACGGATTGTGCCCCGAAGAATTCAACAAAATCAGCCTCCTTGAGAATGCAAAGGAAATTTGGGACACTTTGATTTATATGCACGAAGGTACCGACTCCGTCAAGGAATCCAAGTTGGATGTGCTTCAAAGCCAACTTGACAAGTTCAAGATGAAGGATGGTGAAGGTGTCGCTGAAATGTACTCTAGGCTTGCTCTCATCACAAATGAGATTGCCGGCTTAGGAAGTGAAGAGATGACCAATAGATTCATCATCAAGAAGATCCTAAGATCCTTGGATGGAAAATATGATACCATGTGCACATTGATCCAAATGATGCCCAATTACAAAGATCTCAAGCCAACGGAGGTGATTGGAAGAATTGTTGCTCATGAGATGTCACTTAAGGATAAAGAGGAACTTCACAACAAATCAAGTGGTGCCTACAAAGCCTCATGTGAAGCCCCTACATCATCAAGTGAGAAACAAGACTTCAATGAATAATTGAGCTTAATGGTGAAGAACTTCAACAAGTTCTACAAGAGTAGAAGAAAAGATAGAAGCTCCAAGTCAAGGTCCTACAATGACAAAAGATCTTCTAGTCGAGAGCGAAACTGTTACAATTGTGGAAGACCCGGACACTATTCCAATGAGTGTACGGCTCCCTACAAGAGAAGAGAAGATTCTCCAAAAAGAAGAAGCAAAGGATCACCACCAAGAGAGAGAAGGAGTAGAGATGATCGAAGATACTCACGGAGAAGCAAGGATTCGGAAAGGAAGGAAAAATCATCAAGGAGCTACACAAGACGAAGACATCAAGCTCATGTTGGTGAATGGGTATCCGGCTCCGACTCCGACAGCCACTCCGAGAGAAGTTATCACTCCGACTCCGAAGATACTCAAGATGAAGGTGTTGCCGGTCTAGCACTTGTGTCAACCAACTCCTACGACATATTTGACTCACCAAATGAAGGAATTGGAAGATGCTTCATGGCCAAAGGTCCTAAGGTAACACACCCTGAGTATGTTGATTTCAATAGTGATGAAGATGACTTGTTAGGTGATGATTTGATTGGTGACAACTCTAGTGATGAATACTATGATGAAAGAACAATTAATCATGCTAATCAAGATAAAACGAATGACAATGATAAGGAGAAGATTGAGGCTCTAACTAAAGAACTAAAAACTCTTAAGTTAGCTCATGACACTATCTTCGAAGATCATCGAGAACTTTTAAGGGCTCATGAGAAGCTATGCTTTGAAAAGCTCAATCTTGAGCAAGAGCATGAGTTCTTAAAGGCAATCAATGATGATCTCCGCAAGAAAAGTTCTTCTTACATTGCCAAGCGTTTACTCTTATCCACTTACATGCCTCAAGTCACGTCTAACAAGAAAGATTCTTCCTCTAGTAGTAACAATGATCATGCTAAATCCAATATTGTTGCTTCTAGTAGTTCTCTTAATTCCACTAATGATTCTCTTAGACAAGTTACACTTGAGCAAGAAAATGGCTTATTGAAGGGAATTATAGAGAAAGGAGTGTACAAGAGCCTTGCCGGGAGTAAGCAATTCGAGGAAATTGTGCGCAAGCAAGGAATGCACCGGAAGAATCAAGGTGTTGGTTTTGAACGAAAGTTCAATGCCAATGGAGTTGAATGGGAAGAAGATCAATACCCCAAGACAAAGTTTGTCCCTCAACAAGAGAAGTATACTTCTTTCAAGGGGACACAAGCTCAAGATGATCATCCACCACAAGACTACGAGCAAAAAGGCAAGGACAAGCTTCAAGAGGAAATTGATGCATTTGAAGAAGCTCCTAAGACTTAGTCAAGTGGATTCCCAAGACTTCTTCAAGTTCCACTTCATCAAGTACGACTACAACTCCAAGGGTTCCCATCAAGATGATGTGGATCCAAAAGAAGAAGAACTAGAGAGTTCTTCAGGGTGACTCCGCCAACATACTTCATTCTTATCATTTTGGCAAGAACAAGTGCAATCAACTTCCACATCTTGCACTAGTTCAAGGAGTCACAAACCCTCTTGTTGGTAAGACAAGGGACAAGGTAACCTAAAGCTTTCATGGACATCATCTTGTGTGTGCATCACTCTATGTCTATGGATATCCTTGTTTGTTCCTTGTGGGACTAACCCATGTAGGTATTGAAAGTGCAATTCACTCAAATGGATAGCTCCAAGAGATCTACATCAACATTGAGCATCCACATCTTCAATGTCTACATGAAGTCATCATCGACAAAACCCAAGGTTAGTTCATCCCTCTTAGGGGGGATATCACATCTAGGGGGATCTTTACTCTAAGACTTGAGCTAAAGCAACTCTAAAGACGTGAACAAAACAGTGCTTTATGTAAAAGTGGTAACCCCACTTGAGCTTAAACGATGAGTATGACCTACGATCAAGTGTTCTCACTTGACTCCTAAGTCAATATACTCATATATAGATGACCTAGTCATCGCAAATTGCTTGATAGATGCTAGAATTGGTTGTGCATGCTTTGCCACATATTTCATTTGCTATCTTATTGTGTGAGCATGCTGATTGCATACTTTACTCATTCGAGGACATCCACTTGTTGTTTTGATTGTTTGGCTTTATCTTCTTTTGCCAAGTGGATGGACAAGAATGCCTAAGAATCTCCTCTAGCTATCTATGCTTTTCTCGTCTCAAACTCTATTCATGCTGCATCACAAAATTTGATCAAGTCAGATTCGAACCACTCTGTGTGAGGAGCGCTCGGAGTCCCCGATTCTTCATAGACTTAAACTTCCAAAACCTCTTTATGAATCTCGGTCTAACCGATACTCCATTTTCGGTCCTACCGAGTTCATTAAGTTGATCTAGGTTTTCGATCTCGGTGCAACCGATTTGAACGTTTCGGTCACACCGAGTTGCAATAACTGCACACAGTTTTGCATCTCGGTGCCACCGAGTTGTTCCACTCGGTCACACCGACAGGGTCGGGCTATATATAGTGATGGGCAGAATTTTGGAAATTTCTCTGAAACCTCCTCGCCCGCGCGATAGCCTGCTCTGCCTTCGTGGTCTCCGGATCGTCTTCTCGCCGCCAGCAGCCTCCAGTCGCTGGTCTCCGCCGCCGTCAACGGAATTCTGCCCCGCCGTTGCCGCCGTAGCAAGTCTCCGCCGAACTAGGGCATGGACTCGATCTTTGTGCTATTCTCCACTCCGATTCCTAGCACATTGTGATCATCATGATTCTTGCCACGATTGAAACACTCCTATCCAGTCAATGAACTCGTAGATTAGGCTTAATTCGAAAATTTTAGGGTTAGGTTTCCGCCGAAACCATCTCGGACCCACCAAGTTGAAAAACTCGGTCCCACCGATCTGGCCTCTGCCATTGCGCAAGTGAAACTCGGTCTGACCGAGAATAACTTATCGGTGCGACCGATTTTGGAATTCTGTGAAACCCTAGCAGTCTCGGTGCCACCGAACTGTGACTCGGTCTGACCAAGTTCACCAGTTCTAGTGCCAAAACTGCTTCGGTGTCACCGAGTTTGAAAATCGGTAGATCCGAGATGCTTTCTGTGGAAAACTAAAACTAAGTTTTTGAATTAATCTTTTGCAAAAATCTCTGCTTTTTGTGATGCTCATCCACTCTATCTTATCCATAATCTATTCACAGGGTCAGCAGTCAGTTTGCAACATGTCTGATCAAAGTGACAGTCAGAATGTGTCTGAGCAGCAAGTTGTGATGAGTGAGGGCACTAGCCCCTCAAGTTCTTCTGATGATGGCAGCAGGAGCACACCCAGCAATCTGCCTAAGGCTGCCACATGTCAAAGGAAGAAGAGAACGTCTGATTCTAAAGATGAGGACTATGTGGCAGAGGAGGAGGCCACTTCCAAAAGAGTTGAGCCAGCTCAAGGCTCAAAGCCAGGCCTGAAAGTCAAGAGGCCAGCAGGCAGGCAGCCAATGTCAAAGGCTAGAGCCTCCACTGAGAAGCCTGCTCCCATTGAGCCTGTTGCAGCTGAGGGCAAAAAGAGGAAGGAGAGAGTAAAGAAGACTGTAGCCAAAGTGCTTGGGAGAGCCTCCATCATGGTAGAAGAGGAGGAGGAAGAAGAGGCAGCTGCACCAGCGCCCAAGGCAGCCAAACTTATGGGAGATGCCATAAGGTCAGGAACAGCTGCATCCAAGCCCAAGGAAGCACCCAAGGCTGCACCTAAGCCTAAGACAGCACCAAAGAGAAACACAAGGAGTATACCTGCCGCAGAAAAGAACAAGGCCCCAGTGCTTGAAGCTACTGAAGAAAAGGAAGAGAGTGTTCTTAGAAAGCTCAAGCCCAAGATCCCAGACCACAACGATGCTCATCCTGTGGCTGAGGATATGAAGCTCAGGAGAGATTCAGGGCTGAGGAAATGGAGAGAAGCAGATCCGTATGCTTCTAGGAGAAGGACTGCCGTGGATTACAGGTTTCATACAAAGGAGCAACAAGATTTTTATGAGACTGTTTTGCTTGACAAGAAGCCAATCGTTTGTGACATGAGATGGGTCGACTGGACCTACATCAAGGAGAATGAAGAGTACTACCCAGGAGTTCAGGACAGCTTCAGAGCGTGTGGAGTAGAGGACTTTGTTGGGTAGAAGCTCACAAAGTGGAACAAGGAACTCATCATGCAGTTCTACTCCACAGCTCACTTTTATCCAGATGGGAGGATTACATGGATGTCTGAGGGTACAAGGTACCAATCTACAGTGGATGAGTGGGCACAGATCATCAATGCCCCAGAAGAGTAAGATGAGGACTTGGATATCTATGCCAAGAAGAAGATGGACCATAACTCCATGTCCAACATGTACAAGGAAATTCCCAATGAAGCTCTTGACACATTCAAGTTTGGCTCAATGCATTATCTACTATCAGGATTGCCTACGATCAATTGGATACTAAGGCACACCTTACTGCCCAAGTCTGGAGATCACAAGATGATCAGAGGCCATGCTATCAACTTGCTACATGTGTTTGATGTGCCTCAGAAGTTCAAGGTGATGAGCCTCATAGTTGAAACGATCAAAAGGACAGCTGCAAATCAGAAGAGGAGCTGTGGATATGCCCCTCAGATTCAGGAGCTCATCAACTCCAAGATGGGCACGGGCGTATATTTGTTGGATAAGGAACACCTGCCCATCCGTCCAGATTTTGAGAACAATGAAGTTGTGATGACAGAGAATGAGCTATCGTCTGCACAAGCATATGCAAAGAAGGAGAAGGCGAGGAAGGAAAAAGCTGCCAGGATGCCTACTCAAGCAGAGGCATCTGAGTACTTCTTGAAGACCAAACAAGAGCAGCTTGGTTACTTGATTGCATCCACGCTGAGAATTGAGCAAAGTCTGGCCAACCTCACTAAAAATCAGCAGATCCTAGAGAGGATCATGGAACAGAAGTTCTATGACTTGGATGTCAAGGTAACAGAAGTTCAGTCTGCAGTGGAGCAGCTCCAGGAGGACATGAATGAGAGGAGAGGAAGGACTGCCACTCATGCTTTTTCTAGAGTGCCACGAGGCCCGAGGTCGTCTGCCGTGCCAGTTGCTGACACCAGAGCCACCACCTCAGCACCAGCTACAGCCTCAGCTCCAGCATCTACCTCAGCTCCAACTCCAGCGACTACTTCAACATCTAAAGAAGCCTCCGTCCTTGGAGTGATCCGGACTCCACCACCACCTGAAGATCAAGCCTGAGCGTCGATCTAGTGCTATGCATTTTCTAGGAACTTTTTGGTAACTTGTTGCCAAAGGGGGAGAAGATGTATAGATCATAGGCTTCAAGAGAGAGAGTGTTTATTTTCTCTCTTGCTTTATTTGGTGGTTTTTCGAACTTTGTTTGCTTGTGTGTGAGATACTACGTCCTTATGTTTGTGAGACATCGATGATCATGTGTTTGATCATAAGCTACACTTAATGTTTGCTTGATGCTTGCTTAAATATTATCATTCTATCTATTGTGATCATTCACTATTCTTGGTGATGAGTGCATGTATTTCATTCTTATCATTTTGAGCGCTCCACCAATATTTATGTGACATGGAAGAGTAACCCATGACTCTAACTCTTTGTGCATTTGCAGTCCAAAGCAAATTTTAAATATGCACAAATTTAGGGGGAGCTCTTACTTATCACATACTTCTCAAAGCGACGATATATTTCATGCTTATTATCATTTGTCGAAGCTTTGATCTATATGTTGTCATCAATTACCAAAAAGGGGGAGATTGAAAGTGCAACTATCCCTAGGTGGTTTTGGTAATTCATAACAACATATAGCTCATTGAGCTAATGCTATTCCAAGATGATTATTTCAGGAAAGCTCAATGATTGGCATGGCATGGATATGAAAGTGGAACCCTCAAAATGCTAAGAACAAAGGATTGGCTCAAGCTCAAAAGCTCAAGACTCTTCATTTTATATTTTAGTGATCCAATATCACATTGAGTCCATAGGAAAAGCCAATACTATTAAGGAGGGATGAGGTGTTGCTTAATGAGCCTCTTGCTTCATGTGCTTAGTGATATGCTCCCAAATCCTCAACTACTTTCCCATATCCACATATGACATAAACTCTAAGCCAAACTCGGTCCTACCGATTCTTCCTATCCGGCGCCACCGAGTTTCACTTGTCATTAGCCACTGCCAAACCCTAGCAATTCGGTTCTACCGATAAGGATCTTGGTCCCACCGAGATGGGGATGCAAACTCTCTGTTTCCCTTTCGTAACTTTTCGGTCCCACCGAAAGAGCGAATCGGTCCCACCGAGATGGCAATGTAAACTCAGTGTTTCCCCTTTGTAACTTTTCGGTCTCACCGAGTTCCACTCGGTCCCACCGAAAGAGCAAATCGGTCCCACCGAGTTTGCCTGACCAACTCTCTAGTTAGCTAATTACCAAACTCGGTCTCACCGAGTTTGTGTAATCGGTCTCACCGATATTACGTTATGCCCAAACCCTAACCGAATCGGTCCTACCGAGTTGCATGTTAGTCCCACCGAAATTCCTCACGGTCACTAGGTTTACTACTTCGGTCAGACCGAGTTTATTTATTCGGTCCCACCGAGATTGGAAAACTGTGTAACGGTTGGATTTTGTGTGGAGGCTATATATACCCCTCCATCTCCTTCTCATTTAGTGAGAGAGCCATCAGAACACACACATCATTCCAACTCATTTGTTCTGAGAGAGAACCACCTACTCATGTGTTGAGACCAAGACATTCCATTCCTACCATATGAATCTTGATCTCTAGCCTTCCCAAGTTTCTTTCCACTCAAATCTTCTTTCCACCAAATCCAAATCCTATGAGAGAGAGTTGAGTGTTGGGGAGACTATCATTTGAAGCACAAGAGCAAGGAGTTCATTACCTATACACCATTTTTTACTTCTTGGAGAGTGGTGTCTCCTAGATTGGCTAGGTGTCACTTGTGAGCCTCCGACAAGATTGTGGAGTTGAACCAAGGAGTTTGTAAGGGCAAGGAGATCGCCTACTTCGTGAAGATCTACCGCTAGTGAGGCAAGTCCTTCGTGGGCGATGGCCACGGTGGGATAGACAAGGTTGCTTCTTCGTGGACCCTTTGTGGGTGGTTGCTTCTTCGTGGACCCTTCGTGGGTGGAGCCCTTCGTGGACTCGCGCAACCATTGCCCTTGGGTGGAGCCCTTCGTGGACTCGCGCAACCGTTGCCCTTGGGTGGAGCCCTGTGTGGACTCGCGCAACTGTTACCCTTCGTGGGTTGAAGTCTCCATCAGCGTGGATGTAGGATAGCACCACCTATCCGAACCACGGGAAAAACATCCGTGTCTCCCATAGCGTTTGAATTCTCCAAACCCTTCCCTTTACATTCTTGCAAGTTGCATGCTTTACTTTCCGCTGCCAATATACTCTTTGTATGCTTGCTTGAATTGTGTGATGATTGCTTGACACTTCCTAAAAGAGCAAAAATCTGCCAAGAACTAAAATTGGGAAAAGGTTAAGTTTTTATTTGGTCAAGTAGTCTAATCACCCCCCCTCTAGACATACTTTCGATCCTACACACGCGCATACGTGTATGAGAGAAACACGCATCGCTCGGCCCCGACCTCCCACCGTAACCGGGAACTCCCCAAAATTTTCCTCGCCCTCGCTTCTACCACGGTTTTTTCCGTCATGGACGGCCCAAAGAATGTCATGCAGCTGCGTCTCCGGCCCGCCCAGGACGAAAAGCCCATTTTCTATCATGATTTTTTGTCATAGAAGTAGGAGCCCACCACATCTATGATGGTACCGGGTTTTGTCACAATTATCGTCATAGAAGTGTCATATGTATGACAGAAAAAAAATTTGTTTGGCCCAAAATGTCATGGATGTGTCTTTTTTTGTAGTGTTAACAACCCATTATTCCGTCGGCCGTTTCCAGCCCGTGTTAACTTTCGGCCTTCTAAGGGCCCATTTATTCTTGGACTCATTTCTAGAATTTGTTTAGATGCGGTCCGTTAATGGCTTGTTCCGTTTGTGGGCCAAATACAGCCCGTGTTTACATTCGACCCGTTTGTTGCCCGTTAACCCGTTGGGTTGTCTTCATAGCGTTATCAAATACGACCTATTAAAAGCCCGTTATGGTCCATGAATAGTACGGCCCATGTTTGGCGAAATGATTATACGCCCCGTAGAAGGCCCATGGATCCTACGGCCCGTAGAAGTGCAATGGATCCTACGGCCCGTAGAAGGCCCATGGGTCATACGGCCCACAGAAAGTCCATGGATCCTACGGCCCGTAAAAGGCCCATGGATCCTACTGCACGTAGAAGGCCCACGGATCCTACGGCCTGCAGGAGGCCCATGGTTACAATAGTCGGTGCGTTGCCATGATTATTGTGGCCTAGTTACCAAAAATAGGTTATTCTGGCCACTAGAAAAAGTGGAAAAAGAACTGCAGTGACTACAAGAAAACAATTAAACAAGACAATAATGAAATAAATAAGGAAGCAACTAATGCTACCCTATTACATCTATTACACATATTACATCCACTGGGCATCAAAGTTCGCCACGAATGCAAATATAGGGAACAAAGCAGCATATTACATACACTGGCCATCAAAATTAGCCACCAGTGCAAATAAATGCGGAAGAAAAACAAGTCCATAACTGAAACAACATCAGAAGAGCTCAAGAAACGTTATCCTGGGTATCCACCACGCTGGCAATAAGCTTAGCACGCTTATTAGCTTTGTCCTGTTTGGTGCTAAAATCCTCCAACGCTTGGTGTTACACCAGAAAGTATGCATTTGACTGCTCCAAGGACTTCCGCAGTCCTTCTGCTTCATATCGCAGCACAGTTGATCGATGTCTTTCATCTTGTAGTTGAGACTCAAGAAACCGAACTGATTGAGACAGTGAGTTTGAATAGCTTGGGCAAGCGGAAGTGGCCAATAACTCGAACAGTAAACCAAGACAGGACTTTGTGGTTGCCTCACTGTCTTCAAGATAGTTTTCCTTAGCTATTTTATCAGCTTTGTTGGAGACCAACAAGGATGTCTCATGATCCTAAACCTTATCTGCATTACTTCCTTCATAATTGCTTAATAAGGCACTCTTCCCCAATATTCTGTCAGTAGTCTAAAAGAAGAAACAGGCAGAAACATAACTGGTTTAGCATGTACTAGTATATGAAACTCATTTCGGTGATCCAGTTCATTAGTAAGGTGGACAAGATTAAACTACCAAGTCTTCTATTGCCAAGTAGTACATTATAAAACCATCAAACAAACATATATCTATGTCCTATGGTCACTGCATTCTCTTGCCAAATCAAAATAGAGACACGGTCCAAATCATATTGGTTCAAGAGAAAGCAGCAGCGAGAGAATATAAAGCATGGGAAACTAAACGACACAACAATATTTCAGATGGGTACCACGGGTCTACATGTACAACAATACTATTGGCCCTGCTATGATGCTAGTAATGTCCATGATATGTGAAGTCAACTGTATACACAATTGAAATTGAAATCAACAAAGCTATTTAAAAGAGCAAACCTTTTAATGAAACATGCCTAAACATTCCTGTTGTGCCATTTGTGTTTCTATTGGATAGTTCAATTTAAAAATAAGTTTGTATGAGTAAATACAGTGATAAAAGAGCAAAGAAGTATGCACAATAGCAATGGAATCTTAAATGATAACATTTGTTCTTCAAGTTTAAGCACTTGTTCTACATGAACAGAGTACAGTAAGACGCAAGCATATAGTACTTAAAATAAAATGAGCTCATAGACCTTACCACATTCTTGGTTCGGGACCAGTAAAGAACATGGTGTTCCCAGTCATCGTCCAGTAAATCTGTCTCAGGAGAACGTAAGGGAATTTGATGAGTTTGTTTGCCAGTGAAGTACGTTTTCTTCAGGTAATTCCGATACTTGCACCAAGCATTCTTGAAGATAGCATAGGTATTAGCACAGGTTACCTCATCCTGATTTTCCAAATCGGTCCTTATCTATTGGGAAAAATGGGAAAATTTGATTTATTGTAACCATCATGGAGGCAGAATGTATGGGACAAAGAAAAGTAATAGTCATGAACATTACTTACAAATAACTCCTGGACAAACACCTGCAGCTGGCATTTTCCTTCATCTTCAGTATAATATTTCCATGATGGGAAGATACACACATAGGATTTAACAACATCAAATGTGATATATGCTAAACTATGAATGGCTGGTTGTGCTTCCTCCACGGGAATAGGTGTACTAACTAGTGGAGTTGGGGTTCGCCATGGTAGTACTGGTGGTTTGGGCACTGGAGCTGCCTTACTAACTGCTCTTGTTTGGGAGCTCTGTGGTGGAGATGGTGCTATGTCAACAGGAACTGGGTTACTATCTGCTAGGGTTGGGGCTAGATTAGGTGAAGCTGGTTCTCTGTCCATCATAGTAGGGGTAAAATCTGCGAGAGTCCGGGTTATGTGTGGTAGGGTTGGTTCTCGTGCATGCACAACCGGGGTGCTATCTACACCCAGAGGTAGCACTGTTTTATTTGAAGACCAGGTTTTTACTCCGCTGGATACTCCCATCACCCGCTCCAATTCAAATGCCTAATAAATAGGAAACATAGTTGAATGTGCACACATTGTATGAGAGACAGATGCAATAGATAGTGTGCAAAAGAGAGAGCATTAAATAATTGACATGTATATTGTTTAACTAAAATCGATAGCATGACATAATTTCACATATATGATGTCTATCTAAACTGGATAGCATAGCATAACATAATTCAAAGATATGATGACTAACTAAACAGGATCACATGACTTAATTCACATACATGTTATCTAAGTATCCAGGATCGCATGATTGAATTCACATATGTGATTTATATGCTAAGCAGAGGGCATTCGCATATATGATGTCTGAACTAAGAACATGGTGTTGAATATTGTGTATATGATGTCCAAACTATGCAATGCAAGGCACCATATGCATGATATGAGAAGTAGAACTGTGCCAAGTTAGAGCATACACCTTGGTGGGGGAATAGGCCTGGTCATTTGTCTCTGAATCCATCTCTGAGGAGCTATCGGGATCCAGCAAGAGATCTGCTTCGACAGGTAGCACTGTCTGCTCTGAAGGCCTTGTTTTCAATCCAGATTTTTCCATCACCCACTCAAATGGCTGATTCACAGGAAGAGTAGTTTAATGTACAAACATTGTCAATAAATAGAAATTTAATGAAGAAAAGGATGGGCTAGATATCATTCAAATATATGATGTCTGGTTAAACAGGATGGCATTGCACATTTCACATATATTATGCCTGGCTAAAAGACATGAGACTGCATAATTCCCATATATGATATTGAAACTAAACAGGTGGCATTACAGAACATGTCGAAACTAAGCAGATGACATATATGGTGTCAAAAGTAGGCACTGCAAGGTAACACATGCATGATATGACTAACATGATCATGCCAAGTTTGAGAAAACACCTTGGGTGTAAATAGGTGTGGTCAGCTGCATCTGAATCCGCCTTAGAACAGAGATCTTCCTCTGGATTACAATTTGGAGAGGGGGGAGGGTTTTCCATTGAACCCACCATGGAGCGATGTCTCCATGACATTGTATTGCCACATGAAACTCTTCTCTTTTCCCTACATGTTCAGCATGACTGTGTACAATATCTGACATGCATACAAAAAAATATAGTGAGATTATGTAAGGAGAGCATGCAGAAATCTAGAGTAATGGTAACAACCAGTGGATGGATCCAAAAATAATGATAGCAGGCTGATGATTTCTTTAATTTAATAAAAAATAGATGATGGTTGCTTTACTATTTGCTTCCCACCCAAGATGAACAACATAGGCATACCCTAGGTGAACCAGATATTAGACAGAGATACTATTCATTGCTGCCTCGATATGTGCCCCACAACTAATTTAGAACTCAAGTTTGAACATCAATTTGGTAACTTGGAGTCTAAGAGGTGAATAGGACAATAAAGTAGCAGGTAATATTAAGCAATGCATAACATAAGCAGAAACAAAAGAGTGTGACCTCTCTTGTGGACCCATGTACTCCTCAGGTTCATCTGCTGAGTCGATGATGGTGATGTTGTTGTGGTGGGTGCCTGCGGCAAGGAAGGAGATCTGAGGCAGCAAAAGATGGTCAGGAGTTGTGATCTCTGGTTTGGTGGATGCTTCTATTGATGGAGCAGCTTAGGTGAGGTGGACGACGTCACGTCAGGAGCAAGACAAACCACACAAAGTTTTCTTCGACACCTAGCTGTAACTGAAGTAATTCTGTAAGGGCTCATTTGGCTTGCAAGATTATAAAAACGTAGGGATAGGAAGGAAAACACTGGAATAAGATCGGAATGCACATGGGAAACAGAGCATTTGTGAACACAGGATTTCTGTCAACTTGGGTGTTTGGTTCACAGGAATTGGAGGAGTAGAGGAATAAAAAGAAACATGGCCAAAATAAACTGAAACCATATGAAAGCGTGTACAGTTAGAATGTTATTCTGCCACTAATGCACTTGGTCTTGTTTTCACGCATAAGATTGGTCACTGAAGAAGTTGAGGCAGAGGTGGCTCTGAACTTGACATGAATATAGAGTAATAAGTGAAGTGACAAGTGTATAACCTCTTTGCCGTAGCCGTGTCGACCTCAACATCATTGGGTTGGTCGCTGAAGAAGTTGAGGCAGAGGTGGCTGTCGGAGGTGTGGAGGAAGATCTGAGGAATTTATAGACGGTGTCCAGGGCACTGCTCTGTTGTGATGGATCATTCTGTCGATGCAGCAGCTCCGATGAGCTGTAAGACGTCAAGGATGAAGCAGCACAAGACAAACATCGTTAATCTAAAGTGGGATTCTAATAGCATCTCCAATAGATGATGTGAAATGCATTACCAAAAAGTTATAGATGTAAACTTTACATCACCAAAAACCACCTAACTACAACAGATGAGGTAAAAACTATTGACTCTGAACTTAACTATCGAAACTGAATGTTACTGTGGAATCTGAATGTTACTATCGAATGTGAACGCAATGGTAGCATAAGAGGTACTTCACATGGGATAGTTTAGGGAGGGCCTGCAGTTCATCTTCAACTTCATAAGAGGTTCCAACACCGGCCGAACCCCGCACTATCGCGCCACCCCAAAACAACTCCCCACCGCCGGTCCGCCGCCACCCCGAAAACAACTCCCCACAGCCGGTCCGCCGCTGCCTTACCGCCCCGAAATAACTCCCCACCGCTGGTCTGCCGCCACCTCGGCCAGCCCTCTAGCCCCCTCCATCCCCCCTCGCGCCAAGCTTTTTCTCTGGCGATTCCCACGCCACCACCCCACCACCGCGCCCCCCACAGTCGGCGAGCAGCACCCCACCCAAAACCCTAAGATAGATAGTGGGGTACCTCTCCGGTGAGCCCCCACCCCACTGCGAGTGGTTCTTCCTTAACTCCGGCGAGATCCCCCACCCCCTGAAAATCGACTGACCCAAAAGTAGATTCAGTCGACTGAAGTGTAGCTAAATTGGAGCAGAGTAGCAGCACGAGCGAGCGAGAGCCGGAGCAGCAGCAGCTAGGCGAGCGAGCGAGAGCGGGAGCAGCAGCAACTGGGCGAGCGAGCGAGAGCCGGAGCAGCAGCAGCGCGAGCAATCGAGCAAGAGCCGGAGCAGCAGCAGTAGATCTGGCTGGTATGGATGCTGCCGTTGAAGGGGCCTCACACTGGGAGAGTAGCCGTGGAGATGTCGCCCGCGCCACCGGCTTTGAGGTAGCCGCTCCATGGGCGTGCGGGATGGAGCACCATCGGCGCCGAGTGTACAACCTCTTTGGTGGCGCCGAGTAGGCCTCAGATTCATCCGAGGAGTCGGTGAGGATGCTGCGGTTCCGGTGGATCAGGTTAAGGCAGTGTTGTGAGGATGGAGCAGCCACAAAAGGACAAGGCGGTCGTTGGAGCAGCTCCGTGGAGGTGGAGGACAGGGCGGCTGAACCGGGGGGACAACGGGATGCATGACGGATCCTCATCTGGGGAGGCGCATGAAGGACGTCGACCTATTGCGGTGGACGACATCGTCAGGGAAGAGGCTTTGGCTAGGCAGCGGTGAGGTGGCGGACGGAGGAGGGTGGGGTTTCGCGGCTGGACCGGAGAGGTTATGGCGCCAGATTTCGAATGGCGAAAAGGGGGCAATGTGTCAGGACCTCGATCCAAAGTCACACCGATCTAGGATGTAACACACCATATCACTTTGCGGCCTCATGCATGGTATTCCCACGGGTGCCACCTTACCTGGCCCGGGACCGTTTGCGCCTTTTGGCTCACGTATATGATAGTGTCGCTAGCATCCATATGAAAGAGAACCCGGGCCGACATGACTAGTCGTGAATCCAAAGTGCACTAACTTACAGGGACAGACATACATGACCCAGCAACGAACATGTCGGTCATCAACGTATGAACCCAAGTCGTAGCAAGCTACAAGGACTTAAAGGAACAACACGTGACATTTCCCCGAAGGGACAGACACAGGAACGAAGAAGGACACATGCCGGCCAGCCTAAGTGTTCCGGAGCAGTAGCAAGCTACCATGGCTCAGTGCAAGCACTAGGAGACATTTCTCGGTAATAGAGGCTACCAAGAATAAACAACTAGGTTGTCGGATCCCACACATAACAAGAATTTCAATAACATACACACAATATTCTCAAGATGTGCAAATACAGCATGGCATCACAACAAAACTCTACGAGTCAAAGTGTTTAGTCATTAGGCTCCGAGGAGCCAGATATTACAAACATGGGTCTGATGACCCAACATTCAAGTCATACAAGCAATAATCACAAGCGGAACCTTAACTTGTCTAAGTACAGACAACTACAAATGAAAAGGCTGAGAAGCCTGACTATCTACAAGACCCTGCAGAGGGCACAAGAACGTAGCTGAGGTAACAAGCTAAACGTCAAAGTACACACGGAACTACTAGCGAGACTGAGGTCTCTCTGCAAAAACATAAATTAGGCAAACATGAGTACAAATGTACCCAGCAAGACCTACATCAGAACTAGCTACATATGCATCAGTGTCAACAAAGGGGGGTGGTGGAGTATAACTACAGCAAGCCAACTTTGACTCGGTGGCTATCCTGAACTACGACTGCAAGTAACTCTCTTGAGGTGGCGCACACGAGTCCACATATTCACCAATCAATACACCACTATCAATCCGCTCCCGTCTCCCTATGAGAACGCCATCCATCGCACCCACGCTTATCTTGCGCATTTTAGAGTATCCACTTTCACTTGTCTATGAACTATACAGGCAACCTAGAAGTCCTTTACCATGGACACAGCTATTCGAATAGATCATTTATAACCTTGCAGGGGTGTACTTCTTCACACACGCTCTCGTCATTTATAACCCTGCAGGGGTGTACTTCTTCACACACGCTCTCGTCATGTATATCGGCAACCTTCAAGCGAAAGCCTGGCGAGGGAGTCGGCCATGACCTAACTAACCACACAAGTCTCTTGTCCAGGTTTATCGCCTATTCGGGTTCCATCCGCAAGGAGATCCGGCCGAGGTGTCGCTCACGGCCCCAAACGATGTGAGAAGGGTTCCCAAGCCCACCAAACGGGCGACACTTGGTACACCGTGCCACTGCACCTAGTCTGTCCCAAGCCCACCTGTACTGGGTGCCACTTGGTAGACTACTAGCACTACCTACAAACACCAGAAACTAGTTGCAACTCCTGGACAGAGATCAGGTTGATTAATAAGTTGAGAGTGCTTGGAGTGCCCAGAGCCCAATGTATGGTAGTATCTGTTCATGGATCACAAACACAGAACTCAATTCCTGAGGACAGCTGCAATGAGACAACCCACCTTGTACTCCTACATGGCCTCTCACCACTACCTTCACCAAATCGTGTTCACACACTTAGCTCTCAACAGCAGGACATGTTCACCACATTCCAATTCATCCCCGATGAATCCTACCTGACTCAACTCTAAGTAGTAGCAGGCATGACAACAAGCATGAATGAGTAGGCACATCAGGGCCGCTAGTGGGTTTCATCTATTTACTATGGCAATCACAGGTCATGCAAAGGAAATGGGTTCACCTACCGCGGCATGTAACAGTTGAATCGTTGTTGTCCTAATGCAGTAAAAGAGAGTAGGAGCGAGAGAGTGGGATTGTATCGGAATAAACAAGGGGGTTTTGCTTGCCTGGCACTTCTGAATATAGTGTAGCTCTTCATCGGTGTCGTCGATCTCATCGTCGGAACTACGTACACTTAGAGGGGACAAATACCGACAAATAGAGAAAGAACACAATCAATGCAATGCAACAATATGGTGCATGATCATGACATGGCAATATGCTGTGATTTGGGCTAATGCAACAGAAAGTCATTTTGATTGAAGTGGAATTCAAAGCTAGATCAAATTCCAACTCTAAATCTATTATCAAATTTGTCCTAATCGTGTTTCATCCTAAGTAGTGAGGTTAACTTGCTCAAACATGCATGAAAATGCCATAAACAGATTCTTTGGATTTTCCTAGTAATTTTTCATATATAAATTATTTCATTTGGAGTTACACATTATTTTCTATGATTTTTAGAAGTTTAGGTTATTTTTTGAAATTCATAAATCATTTCTGGTTTATTTTAAATTCCAGAAAATAGTAACAATGTCAGCATGGCATCGAGACAACGTCAGCAGGTCAATGGAGCTGACCGGGGTCAAACCTGGCGTGTGGGGTCCACACATCACTAACACAGGGGTTAACCGGGTCTAATCCCGCGTTGACTGGGGTTTGACTTGCTGCGGGACCTGCTGTCAGTGGCTGTGGGGGCGTCTAGCTCACAGGGATTAGCACTAATGATAGTGCCACGTCAGCTCGCCAGAGTTTGGCCGGTGGCGACCATTTCGCACGGCGGAGGGCGTCGGGATGGAGCTACGGTCGATGGTTTCGAGCGCTGTTTGCGGCTATGCGTTGCTGGCGCACACACGCATCCAGCGGTGGCCACGGGAGGGAGCGATGTGGACTGTAGCGGCGGTGGTGTCGAGCTAGGTGGCGGTGGTGTCGAGCTAGGCGGCAGCCAGAGTTTGGGATCGGTCATGCGTGAGGCTACGGTGCATGGAGGGGCTAGGTAAAGTACCCTACAGGCTCCTGGGAACTCCAGGAGTTCAACGGTGTGCTCAGACGTGACCAAATCAAGCCATGGCTGTGATGGCGACATGGTCGACGGCAGCAACCTTCAGTTGTGGTGGGACGGCGGCTATGGCATGAGTTTGAGCAAGGGAAAGGGGGAATAAGGAGCGGGGCTCACGGGAAGGTGGATGGTGAAGACAGCAGAGTCGGGGAAGCGATGGTTGTCGCCAATGGACGGCGGCGATCCACGGTGGCCGAGGGAGAAGATGACGATGGTGGCAATGAAGCCGGGCCTCCGAGCGTCGCGTAGGTCAGTGGAGTGGGCGAGGAAGATGTGGCGGAGCTTCTGGACCCAGCGGCAGGGCGAGGGTTGGCCGGTGGCCAAGGGTACGGCGGCCGGCGTTGGCGAGCTCGCTTGGTCGAGCTCGTCTTCTTGCGGGAGAGAGGGGAAAGTGGGTGAGTGTAACACCCACGATGCGGCTATATCTCCCACGTGTCGGAGCACGACTTAGAGGCATAACCGCATAGTAGGCATGTCGCAAGAGGGGTAATCTTTACACATCCCATGTACTGAATAAGAAAGGGATAAAGAGTTGGCTTACAATCGCCACTTCACACAATACATAAATATAGCATTACATCATCCAGAATACAATCAAGGTCCGACTATGGAACCAAATAAAGAAAGGTAACCCCAAATGCATAGATCTACTACAACAACCTTGGAAAAATTGATTAACACGTAAACAATCTGCCTGGAACATTTTATAGCAAAAATAGAGCAAGATTGAGTCATGCTAGGGCACTCCATAAATGCAAACAGGGGGATGGATGGATAGAGCACAACCATATGTCCAAATCATCCTTACTGAACATACTCAAAATAAGCATGGATCTCTCTAAAGCAACATGAATACATGGCATAAAAATAACAACAGGGAAATGACTTAGTGAAATTCTAAGTCCCTGAAAACAGCAATATTATGAGAGCTACTTTGCATGGTTGTGCTAGTCAGCACATTGATCACAAAAATACATGGCATACACCCCTGTAAATATGGCATGGCATAGCCCAAAACACATGTAGAGCTCATGCCCATATGCAGCACACAATAAATGTAGCAAAATTGACAAATACTCATAATCTGCTAAGTAACAGGAACTAACATTTTATAGCACTCTTGCATCAACAATTTGGGCATCAAGATGGACTCAAACAAGCAGGTCACAATGGAACAAAATGAAGAGCACATCATGTTGAACATTGTGACATATTGCACGCCCAAAACGTAGCTATGGAGACAGAGTTATGCTAGGTCAAACAAGTGCACACGAGATGAAAAATACTGGGACTTAGTGGAAATTTCGAAGTCAACCTCAGCTTCAGATCAGATTCTAGGGTTGGCACGGACAGCGAGGTCCGCCGGAGTTCCCACCGAAGAAGGACACGAGGATGAGCCCGGGGCTGGGGAAGAGGCCGGCGAGGTCCGGGGAGCTCGCGGAGGAAGCGTTTCTGGCCGGATCTCGTTAGATCTAGTACGGCGGAGGCTGGGCGACGAGGAACTTGCCGGGGCGAGGTGGCGGACGGCGACCGGAGCTGGGCGGCGCGGCGACCAGCATCGTACGAGCAGCGGTGGAGCGGCAGGGTCACCTTCGGGCAGCGGCGGTGGGGAGCGGGCCCACGGGGGGCGGATCTGGGCCCTGCGGGCCTCGGTGGCGCGCGGGTCAGCAATGGACACGTGGCGTGATGCCACTAGCTGCGGGCGGCAGCGCGGGCGTGTCCGGCCTGGACGGACACGTCCGGGGGCGGCGGGGAAGGATTTTTAGGGTTTGGACTGCGAATTTCAAAGGGGGTGTTTATATAGGTAGAGGGAGCTAGGAAAATCCAAATGGAGTGCGGTTTTCGGCCACGCGATCCTGATTGAATGGCCGAGACGATTGAGGGGATTTGGATGGGTTATTGGGCCACTTTGAAGGGGTGTTGGGCTGCAACACACACGAGGCCTTTACGGTTCCCCGGTTAACCATTGGAGTATCAAACGAACTCCAAATGGCACGAAACTTGATAGGCGGTCTACCGGTGGTGTACCAAGGACGCTTGACAAATCTCGGTCCATTCCGAGAAATTTTAGCACCCGCACACGAAAAGAGACAAAAGGGGATGCTGGAGGACGTAGGAGTGTTAGATCGCAAAACGGACAACGGGGAAATGCTCGGATGCATGTGAGGAACACGTATGCCAATGCGATGCACATGACGACATGATATGAAATGCATGACATGGGCAAAATGCAAAACGAAGACAAGAACCCAACCATGAAGGAAAATCGTAACTTAGACCCGAAAATGGCAAGAGTTGGAGTACAAATATGGTAAGTTACATCCGGGGTGTTACAACACTCCACCACTATGAAAGGATCTCGTCCCGAGATCTAGGACTGAAAGAACTCCGAATATTCGGAACGAAGGTGGTCCTCGTGTTCCTAGTTGCTTCTCGGTCGGAATGGTGTGACCACTTGACTTTCAGGAATTTTATAGACTTATCGCGAGTCTTGCGCTCAGTTTCTTCAAGAATAGCAATGGGATGCTCATGATAAGACATGTCTTCTTGGAGATCACTCTCTTCGAAGTTGATGGTGCGGTCAGGGGTCTTGAAACACTTGCGAAGCTGAGACACATGAAACACGTCGTGCACATTTGCAAAGTTGGGAGGAAGCTCAAGTTGATAGGCGAGGTCGCCTCTTTTGCTAATGATCTTGAAAGGACCCACATATCTAGGGGCAAGCTTCCCTTTGATACCGAAGCGACGAGTGCCTTTCATTGGAGAGATGCGGAGGTAGACATGGTCTCCAATCTTGAAAGCCAAGTCACGATGCTTGCTATCATAGTAACTCTTCTGGCGCGATTGCGCGGCTTTGAGATTTTCATGAATGACTTTGCACATTTCTTCAGCTTCTATGATTAAGTCATTGCCAAGAAGTTGGTGTTCACCAGTCTCTGACCAATTAAGAGGAGTATTGCACTTTCTGCCATAGAGAATATCGAATGGGGCCTTGCCTGAACTCGCTTGGAAACTGTTGTTGTAGGAGAACTCGGCATATGGAAGACAATCTTCCCACTTCATACCAAAAGAAATGACACAAGCCCTGAGCATATCTTCTAGAATTTGATTGACTCGCTCGACTTGTCCACTAGTTTGAGGATGAAAGGCTGTGCTGAAGCGAATGTTGGTGCCCATGGCCTTCTGGAAGGAATCCCAGAACTTAGAAGTAAAGATACTTCCACGATCTGAAGATATCAATTGCGGAATGCCATGCAAGGAGACAATCCTGGAGGTATATAGCTCTGCCAACTGAGCTATCGTGATAGATTCTTTGATAGGAAGAAAATGAGCCACTTTAGTAAGCTTGTCGACGACGACAAAGATAGCATCATTTCTGCATTTGGACTTGGGAAATTTAGTCACGAAGTCCATCCCAATATGGTCAAACTTCCATTCTGGAATGGCAATAGGTTAGACCAGCTGGCCGTTGGTGTTCCGCTTTCACTCTTCTGCAGACATCACATTCATTCACGAGCTGAGCAATTTCTCGCTTCATTCGAGTCCACCAATATGACTGCTTGAGGTCATGGTACATCTTTGTCCTTCCAAGATGAATAGATAGGAGTGAATTGTGAGCCTCGTTCATAATGACTTTACGAAGGTCACCTTTAGGAACAACAATTCCATCCTTGAAGAATAGAGTATATTTGTCATCAAGGTGATAACACTTGTACTTGGGTTGCCTCTTCACAATCCCATTCTTCACCTTCTTCACCATTGCATCAAGAAGTTGCGCCTCACGAATTTGATCTTCCAAAGTAGGAGAGACTTGGAGGTTGGCAAGAAAACCTTGAGGAACAACTTGGAGATTAACTTTGCGGAAAGCTTCACAAAGATCCGGTTGGTAGGGCTTGAGAATCAAACTGTTGCAGTAAGCCTTCCTGCTCAAAGCGTCTACAATGACATTCTCCTTGCCTGGAGTATATTCAATACTCGGATTATACTCTTGAATCATTTCGACCCAACGAGTCTGCCTGAGGTTGAGGTTGGGTTGAGTGAAGATGTACTTGAGGCTCTTATGATTAGTGAAGATGTCCACTTTCCTTCCCAACAAGAGATGTCTCCATGTTAACAGAGCATGGACAACTGCCGCCAACTCAAGGTCATGAGTGGGGTAGTTCTTTTCGTTGGGCTTCAACTGACGAGAGGTATAAGCCATAACTCTCTTCTCTTGCATTAACACAGCACCGAGGCCTTGCAGGGAGGCATCAGAGAAAACCTCGAATGGTTTGGATTCATCAGGAGGAGTCAGAACTAGAGCTGTGACTAGCTTCTCTTTCAGGGTGTTGAAAGCGATGTCACATTCAGGCGTCCAGACATACTTAACATGCTTCTGGAGGAGGTTGGAAAGAGGCTTTGCAATCTTAGAGAAATTCTCAACGAATCTTTGACAATAGCTTGCAAGCCCAAGGAAACTGTGGAGTTGTTCACATTCTGAGGCGGCTCCCAATTCACAATTGCAGACACCTTCTCAGGATTAACAGCTATGCCCTTGGCGGAGATGATATGGCCAAGGTAGAGAACCTCATCAAGCCAAAACTCGCACTTTGAAAACTTCGCATAGAATTGATGTTCTCTGAGTTTGTCCAGTACCAATCTCAAGTGCTTGGCATGATCCTCCTTGTTCTTGGAAAAGACCAAAATATCATCGAGATACACCAAGACGAAATCATTTGTGTAAGGGTTGAAGATGAAGTTCGTCATGCGAGAGAATGTTGGAGGAGCGTTGATAAGGCCGAAAGACATGACAGTATATTCATAAGAACCATAGCTTGTTCTGAATGCTGTCTTGGGGATATCTTGTTCACGAATGTGAATCTGATGATAGCCCATACGGAGGTCAAGCTTCAAGAAAACTTGAGCACCTTTGAGTTGCTCGAAAAGCTCATTGATGTTGGGAAGTGGGTACTTCTTCTTTATGGTCTTCTTGTTCAATGGGTGGTAGTCGACACAAAGTCGGTCCGTGCCATCCTTCTTCTTGACAAAAAGAACACTACAACCCCATGGAGAAGAACTCGGTCGGATCAGACCCATACGCTCTTGTACATCGAGTTGTTTCTTCAGCTCCTTCAACTCTTCTGGTCCAAGCTTGTAAGGACATTTGCCAACAGGTTCCGTGCCAGGCTCAAGATCGATGATGAATTCAACTGGCCGGTGAGGAGGCATTCCTGGAAGCTCTTCTAGAAAGACGTCTTGATATTCACAAACGACTGGAATCTGAGAGATGGCATTCAACTCGCCCTTCTCATTGAGAGAAAATAGTCGAATGGTGTCATCCCGAGCGGCAAAGATGATCACATCTTCAGAAGAGTATGTCAATTGAATCTGCCTGGCAGCACAATCAAGGTGAGCCTTGTGCTTAGAAAGCCAGTCCATGCCGAGAATTAGAACAATATCTGAGTTACCAAGAACAATTGGAGATGACAGAAACTTATAGTCTCCAAACTGGACAGAGACATCGGGAGCAACCAAACTAGAAGTCATAAGCTTTCCGGGAGAAACAACTTGCATGACTTTGGACAAAACCTCTTTGTCAACATTGTGCTCCGACGCAAATGGGAATGACATGAAAGAATGCGATGCACCAGTGTCAAAAAGAACTTTTGCAGCAATATCATTAACAGGAAGGTTACCCATGATCACTTCTGAAGAGTCCTCTTCCTGAGCTGCGTTCATCATGTTGACCTTTGCAAACTTGGGATTATGCTTGACTACTGCATTGCTGGCAAATCTCATAGGAGGAGGAGGCGGAAGACGCCTTTGGTTGAAGCATTTGTTTGCATAGTGCCCTTTCTGCTGACACTTGTTACAAGTAACCTCTGAGAGCGGCCAGTGATAAGGAGCACTTGATCTTGGAGCATGAGACGGAGCTTTGTTCTAATAGCCTGGGTTGGGTGGGTGGGAAGATCCATTGCCACCTTTACTCTTCTGCTGATAAGGCTGACAGAACGGAGGAGGAGGAGGCAACCAAAACTTTTGCTGCTTAGCTGCCACTTGAGTTGAAGAAGAAGAAGGAGTTGCATCCCTGACTCTCTTCTTAGATGCATCACACTTGATCTGAGCAGCTTCTTTCTTTAGTGCCATGTTGTAGAACTCATCATACTCGGTCGGCTTAAAAAGCACGAGAGCTAGTGGCATATCTTCTCTGAGGCCATGTGACGCCCCGAGACCGTTGCGCCAGGTGTCTTCCAGTTATTCGCCGGTGTTGCCATGTCATTTGCTTGCGCGTTGCTTTTCATCATGTCATCATATGCATTGCATCATCATGTTTTCGAAACTTGCATCCGTCCGGTCTCCCCCAGTTCCATCCGTTGTCCGTTCTGAGTCCACACACACTTGCACGTGCCCGCGGCATGTCCGAAATATTATTTTATAAGTGGCTAGAAAATGTTCTCGGAATGGGATGAAAGTGGGCGTGCGGTGTTGTTTTGTTGTCAGTAGACCGCCCGCCAAGTTTCATCGTGTTCGGAGTCCGTTTGATGCCCCAACAGATAACTATAGCGGCAGTATAGCCGCTCTAACGTCAGACGTTTTCTGTCTCCGGAAATAGTCGCCGGGTCTCTCTCTCTTCTCTCTTCTCAGCCCTTTGCCTTCTGCACTACATCTCACTGCCAGGCCCAGCCTAACCTCTCTCGTTAGCCCGCGGCTCTCCTCGCGCGCGTGTCCGAAAAGCTTCCCCGGACGCGACATGGACAGTCGTCACCATTTGATCCGGATCATCCCCAAACGTCTACAAAACATCTCCGTTTTGCTAATTGGCGCCCCTAACCTATGTATCCGGGGTCGTTCGATTTCGATCGGAGGGATCCGTTAGCCCCTAACCAATCCCACAGCGTATATTTTGGTCCAACCCTAAAAATTAGGAGGTCTGTCCCATCCACCCTCCTGCCCGCCGCCACCTACCTACCCTCCTCTCTTTGTTTTTCAGTGCCGAGCCAACCAGATCCACTCCCCTGCCTTCTCGATCCAACCCCACCGAGCTCCTCTGCTCGATCCCCCTGCTCCCTGCCTCCTCCTCGTCGCACTTGGGCCGAGGCCCCAACTAGCCGCGCCCGCCTTCTCTTCCACCTCGCGTCGCCGCTCCCTGCGTCAGCCCCACATGGACGCTGTCCCTTTGCACCTAGTCTTCAACCAGCCCGCCACCACGTCCTCGCCGGCCACCCAAGTAGCAGCAGCAGATGAGCACTGCTGGCCCTCCTCTTCCTCCCGTTTTCTCTTTTTACTCCCCGTCTCTCAACTCCCCTCCTCTGCTTCTTATCACAGGGAACCATGGAGCCGCCGCTTGGAGCTCCATGACCGCCTCTCCCGCCGTCGAGTCCCCGAACCACCGACTCCCGACCTCTGCCAACCTTCGCGCGGCCGCCCCGGTGTTCCCGGCCTCCTCCCCGTGGTGTTCGCCGCCGCTGCTCTGCTTCCTAATGAGCAGCAGATGAGGCGCCCGCTCACCGCCCGCTCATGTTGGCCGCGATTCCTGGGACCACGTCGACCTCCCCGGATCGCCTTCTGCGTCGTGCGTCGACAAAACGCCAAGTCGCCACCGCCCCCGTGATGTCCCTGCAGCCAAGTCGACACCGCTGTCCTCTGCATCGCCATGGACGCGCAGCTGCAGCTCCGCGCCCCGCCTCCCTCCGCCTTGTCTGTGGTCTCCGCTGCACCAGGTCCGGCAGCCCCGCGTCGAACATCGCCTCTTCTCCGCCTCCTCAAGCTGCGCCTCGCCGTCCGGAGTTCCTGCGGCCGCCGCCGTCGTTCGAGACCAGTGCTGCGCCCTGTTTTCCTCTGAATCGAAGATGCACGCAGCCAGCGCCCCTGATCCTCGCGTTGACCGCGCCATGGACCCTCTCCTTCCATGTCTCTCCAGACAGAGCCCGAGTTCAGCAACAGGCCGAGCCTGCTTCTTTGCCAGGGCCCAGCGCTTCTCAATCCTCCACCGTCCTGGGCCTCAGCCCGTGGTGCGCAGCCCAGCCAGTTCAGTTTAGGCCTGCCTTATCTTTTTCTGTTATGGAGGAATTTGTCTATTTATCCAGGATCTACTTATTTGCAGAAAACCCCTCATCGTTCATGCATTTAATAACTCACTAACGGTGCATCGGTTTAAAATGCTTTATATACGAAAAATGATTAGAATTTTGTGTAGGTTTATAATATCCAATTTTCATGCATGTTTAAAATGTTTAAAATGCTCTTTGTTTAAATTTGCTCCTATGCCATGTTAAAATGCTTTATTTCATAACTAATTAACCGTAGCTCCAAATTTAATAAACTTTATATGTAAATGGGGTAGAATTTTTCCTAGTTTAACATGATGGCTTTACTTTGCATGTTTAATAACTCTAAAATTGTGTTTAGGGCAGATCAGTACCATAAGCAAAATATGCATATGGGGATTTACCGAAATTGTTGTTCGTTGTTTCCGGCCTCATTTAAACTTGCCTAGATAGGTAGTTTTTCTTTTGCTTCACCCTCTTGCCATGTTTGACAACATTTAATATTGTTGGGTACATAAACGAGATCAAACTAAATAACTTGTTGTGGTGTTTCATCAATATGCAACTCGTTGCATATTGATCTCCACTTAATTTGTAGAATTGCTTTTGCACTTTGCCGTGCCATGCTTCATTAAACCGGACATGCATCATACTTGTTGGTGCATCATGCCATGTTGTTGTAGTGGTTGTTTACTATGTTGTTTGCTTTCTTTCCGGTGTACTTCTTCTCGGTAACCGGTAACGTCGTGTTGTGAGGATCCGTTCGACTACGTCCGTTTGTCTTCTTCATGGAGTCGTTCTTCTTCCTTGCGGGATTTCAGGCAAGATGACCATACCCTCGAAATCAATTCTATCTTTGCTTGCTAGTTGATCGCTCTTTTGCTATGCCTATGCTGCGATACCTACCACTTGCTTATCATGCCTCCTATATTGTTGAGCCAAGCCTCTAACCCACCTTATCCTAGCAAATCGTTGTTTGGCTATGTTACCGCTTTGCTCAGCCCCTCTTATAGCGTTGTTAGTTGCAGGTGAAGATTGGAGCTTGTTCCATGTCTGGAACATGGATATTTTGTTGGATATCACAATATTTTGTTATCTAATTAATACATCTATATACTTGGTAAAGGGTGGAAGGCTCGGCCTTATGCCTGGTGTTTTGTTCCACTCTTGCCACCCTAGTTTTCGTCATATCGGTGTTATGTTCCCGGATTTTGCGTTCCTTACGCGGTTGGCTTATAATGGGAACCCCTTGACAGTTCGCCTTGAATAAAACTCCTCCAGCAAGGCCCAACCTTATTTTACCATTTGCCACCTAGCCTTTTCTTTCCCTTGGGTCGGCCGGCTCAAGGGTCATCTTTATTAAACCCCGAGCTAGTGCTTCTCTAAGTGTTGGTCCAACCCAGAGCACCGTGCGGGGCCGTCCCTTGGCAACTTGGGTTACGTTGGCTCCCGTACGCTTAGCTTATCCGGTGTGCCCTGAGAACGAGATATGTGCAGCTCCTATCGGGATTTGTCGGCACAGCGGGTGGTCTTGCTGTACTTGTTTTACCATTGTTGAGGATGTCTTGTAACCGGGATTCCGAGTCTGATCGGGTCTTCCCGCTAGAAGGAATATCCTTCGTTGACCGTGAGAGCTTGTGATGGGCTAAGTTGGGACACCCTTGCAGGGATTTGAACTTTCGAAAGCCGTGCCCGCGGTTATGGGCAGATGGGAATTTGTTAATGTCCAGTTGTAGAAAACCTGAAGTTGATCTTAATTAAAATGCATCAACCGCGTGTGTTACTGTGATGGTCTCTTCTCGGCGGGGTCCGGGAAGTGAACACGGTGTTGGAGTTATGCTTGACGTAGGTTGTTCTAGGATCACTTCTTGATCATAGTTGTTCGACCATGCTTTTGCC